>NC_136496.1:9628772-9673772 GCF_053919585.1 Euprymna scolopes | reverse complement strand
ATATCTTTGTCGCGCATCCCTATGGCGAAAAGGAGTTCGTCCAAGGGCTATAAAAAGCCGACACCAAAGTCGCTTAATGAGTAACGCCCGAGATACTATGTCGTTTCGACGAAAATGTTCGAGATTATGTCGGGTCATTTCGACGGAGATGTTGAGGATCATGTTGGATCGTGTCGACGGAAATGTTCAGGGTCGGTTAAACGGAATAATTTCGGACCGTGCAAAGTTGTTTCGACGGTAGTGTTTGTTACTGTGCCAGGTCATGTCAACGCAATTTTTGGGAACCTGGCGTATCGTGTAAACGGAATTGTTTGGGACCGTGTCGAGTCATTTCGATGGAAGTATTTGTTACTATCCTATGATTTTTTTTTACACAGTGATCACCACTTATCAAGGCCCGGAAGCCACTCACGGATAAGGGTTATTGCAAGTACATTACGTTAGTGTGGAGATTTGATGAAGTGTTTACTTAAGGGGCGGTTCATTAGGAATTTTTTAACGTTGACTTGAAGACATCCAAGTTGTAGTCCGGTGGGAAGCAGGCAGACGGAACAGAGTTCCACAGGCGTGCAGTTCTAAGAAAGAAGCTTTGTTCATGGAATCCACGTTTTGATTTAGGCACAGATATAGAGTGGGGAAAATTTTCACAGTGGATTCAGCTAGACGGGTGTTTTTCGTGAAAGATTAGCGAGGGGGGCAGAGATTGGAGTTCAGACGAGCACCTGCCATGGAAATAACGATAAAACAAGGACAGGCTCGCAACGTCTCTTCTGTGGGAGAGAGGTTGCAGTGTAGAGAAAAGGGCATCCCCCACTAAGCCACGAAGTCTATTTTGTACTCTGTCAAGGCATGATAGGCTATTTTTAGCAGCTCCTGCCCAGATATGGCAACAGTATTCCATCGTTGGACGTACTTGGTTTTTATATAGATAGAGAATTGCATCAGTAGTGAGATATCTTCTGGGGCGGTAGAAGGATCCCACCATCTTTCCAGCGACCTTGGCAACAGACTTGATGTACGTGTTCCATTTCAGATCGGGAGTAAAGGTCAAACCCAGAAGCTTGTCAAAACACGGGGCCTCACCCAGACGGTATCGACGGTATTTTCCGTCGGGAAGACGGAAGGTTTCTGTTTATTTTTATTGCCCAGTTGATTAGACGGTTGTCGCAGTAGTACTGCAGCGCAACAAATTTTCTCTGTCTGTCTCTTACCCGGTGAAGCCACATATTCCACTAATATCTAAATGAGATAACACAAAAAACACGAAGAGGACTCATCCAACTGATCCAAGTCATTCAAACTTTTTTACAAAAAACATAAAAAAGTTTATTTAATATCAAGTTTTAACACGCCAATATTCTGCAACTTAACCTCTCTCGAAGACGGCACCGGCAATATTAATGAAAACAAAAAAAAAATATAATAAAATAATAATTTCAAACAATGTGATAATAATATTAAACTGATGAAATAAACGACGCATAAATAAACCAACAAGTTAAGGTGTTTCGTTGTATCACATTCCTTTACTGTCGTCATAGACGAGTTGGAAATCCACCTGATCGTATTAGTTAACTATTACCGCGTTAGTATAAACTACCGTATCATGTAAAACCAACTTATCATTGGTTATACAGTAGACCTCCTGAATACAACATTAAAAATTAGTAACACGATACAGTACAGTATGTAATGTCCACGTATAGAATAAAGAAAAACATTATAAATAACACCGTAAGAGGGGGAAAATATAGTAATAAGGAGCCGGAAAAACATCGTATTCCACATCGTAACCTGAAAAAATCGTATCCTAGGGCCACTGTATGCCGAGGTTCTACTGGACATTGACAGCTAATAAACCATGATTAATGCTTTCTAGTTACTCTCCCGATTGCAATTACATCTACGTATGAAAACCAATTATTTTGTAATAAATCAGCCAATAAAATAACATAAAACTCATATGCCATTCCGAAACGATTAAACGAAATAATAAGTTTTAAATTGGGTAGCCAAATAAAGTTTATTTTTCTTTAATAAAAAGATGTTGATATGCTGATTTATTTTTGTGTTTATATATATATATATATATATATATATATATATATATATATATATATATATATGTGTGTGTGTGTGTGTGTGTGTGTGTGTGTGTGTGTGTGTGATTCTGTATGTGTATCTATGTGTGTTGCTCGTGTGTTCAGATGTGTGTACATGACTATGGCGTTCGCCTTGGGTTTTATCAACACAAACACACACTGATACACACATACCTATATATGTGTGTGTGTGGCTGTTTATATGTATGTGAGTATAAATATACTTGTGTACGGTTGTGCATGTTCAGGTGTGTGCATCGTTCTTGTTTACTAAAGAAAACGGACACAGATATTGATATAAGAATAAAGAAAGTTTTCGGTTTATTCAATACTGATATTGCCGTGGCGATAACTAATTTCGTATTTAAATGATGTACCTGCCGTTTTTACCTTAGGATATTTCAATCTTCCAAAATTGGCCGGAATTATAAATCTAGCTTCTTTGGCGTAGCTACTTCAGAGATATTATCTATTTTATAATAAGCGAGAAAATTTTACACCTTGCTTTATCTGTAGTAAATAAATACAAATAAATTACAAACACATTCTAAATGTTAATCCTTTAGTGTGTAACTTATTACGTTGGTGCAAAAACATTGCCGTATTTTGACGTTCAACTTCTAAAGATCATAACTCCTTTTATAATAAACTTTACTAATCGAAATAAAAACCATTAGAATCGACACATTTTTTGCCAACGAGAAAAGTTTATTTCTCCTTACATATACATAGAAATACGGAGTTCTAGATGTTGACGTCATTGACGGCTAATTCGGCATCATCTCGGCGTTTGAAGCATTTTTCGCACAGAAAGTTGTCGAGATGCTTGGGGATGTGATAATAGGTAGGAGGATGGGGGTCGGCTGGATATGGTGGATAATACAGATCCTAGTAGCGTAAACTGTTCCGCTTCTGCAGGGTCACTTGAGCAACATCCGGCGAGCGCTGTCATGGACGAGATGTTGTCCTTTTCATATTAAAAAATCTCGTGCACATACTTAGGGCTTCTGGTGCATTTCGTGAATTTGTCGGATTCAAGAAGTCGTGATGGATGAAACAGGTCGCAGACCGAGAAACAATCACCGTAGCCTTTTTATGGTGCAATTTCGGCTTCGAGAAGTGTCATGGAGCTTTTCTGGCATCCAACCACTGTCAGCGGTTGTCATAGATGATCCACTTCTCATCACACGTCACGGTCCGCTGGAGAAATGGCCCGTTTGTGTTGCGCAGAAAGAGCGTAGAAGACACCTGAAATGGAGGATTTTGTTTTCTATTATCGTTTAATTCATGCGGCACCCATTTCTCCAATTTTTTCTTTAACTTCCCTATTTGCTTTTAATGGCGAACGGCTGTTGAGTAGTGGACTTCGAGTTCAACAGAAACTTTTAGTGTGATTTGCAAGGATCGACTTCAATTAAAGCTTTCAACTGTTCGTTATCAACCGCAGACGGCGGCCGCGGCTGTTTTTATTTTCGAGGCTCTCGTCACCAATACGATATTTCTTGAACCACCGTTGTTCCACATGTTTGTAAGTGGTTTCTAGGCAAATCCATCATTGATATCACAAACTGCCTCAGCAGCTTTTCGGCCTAGTTTGAATTGGAACAAAGAAATTGTGCAGATTTGAATGTTTTTCCATGCTGTCAAAAGAGTATCGAGATTTGGAAAAATCTTTGTAATCCGTTTTCAGCCAGAAATTTGGCTGTAAAGGGGTCAAAGTTCAAGGAGTTGACATTTGAGAAGTCTACCAAATCCCTCCGGGAATTTTGGGTATAAACTAGTGAAATATATAGATATAAAGATATAGGTTCCTTGGACATGGATATAAATTAATAACTTGATTTAAGGCAAAAAAACAATAAACGTTAAAGTGTCATAATTGGGGTTAAAATTGAAAAAAAAAATACCTCTGCGGTCTCTACCAAATTACTCAGCCAATTTCTGGTCTAAGCATTTGAAATTTTACATAACGGGTATTCAGAGAACGGTCAAGCTTTTAATCGGTTTGGGTCGAAAATCTGAGCTACCAATATATAAATGTGCTTATGTATGTTTGCATGTCTGCCTAAAACTTTCGACAGAAGCAACGGATTTTCACAAGTTTAGTATAGTTTTGAAGCCCACATTGAAACCCGAACTTGTAATTAACTCTGTGCTCGTAGGATGGCAAGTAAATTGGAACAATATATAAATGAATAATTGCAAGAAAGGGAGATGCCAACGGGTCGGTTCGTTTGTACGATTTAATCTAATTAGATATTTTTTTTAGATATGTAACGCCCCATCATGACGTGGGTAAAATAAATGAAATAGGCACTTTGGAAGCAAACATTTGACACGATATTGTCGGAATGCAGACTAATATAATGTATAGAATTTGTAAAAATTTCAAATTGCACTCTGTACTAGAAATTGTGTTTAACTTTTAAATGCTTAAAAAGAATTAATTCATTTCATTGCGAACTATTATCCTCATATCTTTATTTCTTGTATCACGACGTTTTTTCCAATTATTTTTGTAGCCTTCTTCAGCTGGTATTACAGAGACCGTGGCGCAGTGGATAGAGACGTTGAATCACTATGGTTCCAAGTGAGTATTGTCTGGAGATAGCGATTTCAATCTTACCCAAAGCCGACCAGAGGCGTATTTTGCCAAAAACGTGTTGGGACGACGACAACAACTATGGAATGCAGTAATTGCTGAGGATTCAGTTAGGAGATACGCAGTCCCTATCCCGTCGCAGTTACCATCTGACGATGGCCAGAGGAATAGTTGGCCGAAACGTTGAGAAACAACAACGAAAATATGGGGATAATAATACGCAATAAAATAAAGTAATAAATAATATTCATCTCAATAATGAATTCCAATTAAGTAATATATATGCCTAAAAAGAAACATTAGACCCAAGCGCCGCATCGGCACACACAACGCCGAGTCAAACACAAAATCGAGTACACTGAACATCGTCTTACCACCAACGCTTAGCCTGTGAACTCGGAGTATGAAAAATCCCCAAAGGCAAAAAACAAAATCACTGAAAAAACAAAAAAAATACACATATTAAGGGTAAGGACAATGAGTAAACATTGGATAAAATATGGTTATAATTATTACCAACTTTCCAGGATTCGAACCTGGGATCTTCTGATTCGTAGTTAGACGCCTTATCCATAGCGTCGCAAGTCCTGTCCGTACCTCGAAAGATATTACCGCGATTGTATACAGACAGTGTTAAATTCCGTTGACATGGGCAGGTAATTTTTTCGACAATTGCACGAAACGGCCCCAAACCCCTTATTTCTGGCTCTCTGTGTGACTCAGAGTTGTTCGTTACAAACTATATATAGATAAGGACAATCTTGGGACTCACACCTTTTAGATAAAAGATTTATTAGTATATATACGCACACCCATACATAAAAAATGAACATTTAGAATTTTATTAATATACTAGATAGATGAACCCCATATTTGTATTAAAATATTTCTTTATAGGTAATTTTCTTTTAACATCACAGCATCTAAAATAACACACTTTATATGTTCAGTGTTCATAAGGTTAAACACTTAATAAAGCAAATAATGTTATGTAATTATTTAATTATTTAATTATTAAATTTACTCGCTTTTCTAATACTTGGAAATTAATAATTATGAAGTTATGTTTTAAAAGGTATGGTTAAGCTTTTCCCATCCAGAATTTGCCCGTCCACAATTATTGGGAGTATACTTGTCTTCAGCCTCGAGCGATTTGCTAATTGAAGTAAAGATCACCATCCAAACGGAGAACCTAAAACTATATCCGATGGTGAGGCCCCACCTTGCCGGCCTTGGGGTGTGTGGAGCCACACTTTGATTGCCATTGCTCCCAAGTCCAGTCTGATCCGGAGTTGTAGCACCTGTTAGGGTCCCAACTATGGGTTAAATAGAATCCGACTTAAAAAAACAACAACAAATATACTCCATTAAAAATAGTTCCTCAAAATAACTAGATTCGGCATTAAATAATCTGAAAAAGGTTGATATGCCGTAAAACAAAAACAACCAACCAACCAACCAACCAAATGCTGACAAGAAGACGCGAACATATATATTTTAGGGACATGTTGCAAAACATCTAAATAATTTGCATCCTTTATAAAAAAAAATAATATAATATTGTGTTTTCTAAATCCTAAAAAAACCATGACAATATAGTGTATTTAAACTTTTATTTAGATACTATCTCTATCTTTATCTCTATCATTATATATATATATATATATATATATATATATATATATATATAATGATGGTAATTAATAAAAACTGAAGAAAGTGCTCAATACTGTTGTGGAGCAAATATGCGTTTTATTTTTTATTACCGTATCTTTCTGTTAAGTTACATTATTGTTTCGGCTACAGAGGCAGTGGCGTCGATGTATGTATGCATCTGTGTATGTGCGCATCCATGCCTATGCATGCGCACCCAATCTTAGAACCTTAAAGAAAATATGACTCAAGCGAGAACAACGCAGGTGGCTATGCATGTAGGCGCACATATGCACATATATTTGTACGCCAGGGCGGGCATGTATGTGTACACGTGACCTTTTCTTTTAAGTATATATGTATGTACGTGCGCATGTGTGTACCCGTTGCTGGGACCGCTAGCTGACCCTCTCCAAACAATTAACAACAAAATAAAAACTAAAAATAAATAAACCGAATCATAGCCCCCCCCCCGCCTCCAAACATAAGCGAACATTCAACAGCTCAGGACATACTTACCAAGAAATCACCTGACCAACAAGACGCTATATATATATATATATATATATATATATATATTTATATATATATATATATATATATTTATATATATATAGATAGATAGATAGATACATACATACATACATACATATCATTTTAGGTGACAATTGTTTTTGTAACAAACTAATATATATATATATATATATATATATATATATATATATATATATATATATATATATATACCTATCATTTTAGGCGACAATTGTTTTTGTAACAAACTAATATATATATATATATATATATATATATATATATATATATATATATATATATATATATATATATATATATATATTAGTTTGTTACAAAAACAATTGTCGCCTAAAATAATATGTTTTGGAAAGTCATTTTAACACAAAATGTGTAGTTTATTTTAGGATTATATACTAAATATTTTAAAAAAAAATTAATTTCTGACAAAAAAATTGTTTCGACGCATACGGGGCCCTCCATGATGAGTAATCCAAGACGTAACCTTCGCCTCCTTATGTTGCATTAGTTCATACTTGGACACAATACCCCTGAAACTTCTGTAACATCAACAGAGCATTGGGAGAGAGAGGCCTACAAGTGATCGGGCAGTACAAAGATTTAAAAAAAAAATTCCGTAGTGGAGACGAGAGCCTTGAAGGTGAAGCAGGTAAGAAGGCGAACATGCAGTCTTGACAACGAACAATTTCATATAGCCGTTAATATATTTAAAAATATATGATGTGATTCATATTCTTTTTGTAACAATTTGTCCGTTTAAATTCAAAACTAGATGTGAAACTGAAATGAAACAAAATATACTCATTTAATATCAATCACCCATCTGTATTTGAATTATAACGGACACATTTATTAAAACAAAAGTGGATTGCATCATATCATGTTTAAATATATTAACGGCAACATTATGTTATAAAAATCTTGCACTTTTACAACACTATACCGTTCCTTTTTTTTAATTTCTAAGGATGTTTTTTTCGTTTCTGAAATGGAAAAGAGTCATGCAGTTCATTACATCAAAATATTTGTACTGTTTTTTTTGTTTTTTAATCCATCAAATGTTGATGAGCATATAATCTTGTTTGTAAATGTTTATATACACACGCACGCACATACACTCACACACACACACACATATATATGTGTATGTGTGTGTTCCTGTGTATAGACTTATATTTATATATTGTGGAACGATAAAACCATCGCCCTAGAAAAGAAGACATGATTCCATTTCCCTATGACGAAAACGTTTTTTTTTTTGTTGCAGACCATCCACTAGTTGGGCAATCGTGTACAAATAGCAAGAGCGATAGAAATCTTCTATATTGTCTGGAAGTTGCACAATGTTCAACGATCAGAGATGCGCCGCCGTGCACCTCATCCTCTCTACAATCCAAGTTATAACAGCAGGACCATTGCCATCACAATAAACATGGATACGCACGAACAATAGGGACGTGACCCGGGTGATGATACGAAAGTTTCCGGCCAGGATTATGATTTTTAATGCCACCTCACATCTTTATAGTCCGTTTGAAATTCAATTATCGGTGAACAGAACAGTGTGGTAATCCATGGTGCATTAAAATGGCCACTGGCAGGCCTTCGGTGTGGCAGCAGGACTTGGCGCCTGTTCACAAGTTCAAAGAAACCCAAGCTTGACTTCAGGAGTGCTACGACTTTGCACCCTTCTCTCACTGGCCCAATCCTTCCCGACCTGAGTCCGCTGGATTTCGTCGTTTGGTCATAAGTCGAGAACATTAACAACATGATCTCTCGCAATAGCAAAGACAGCCTGATCGCCGCCTTCTTCCGAGTATTCGCCGAGTTCCCGTAAACAATTGTTGAAAAGGCATATTCCCAGTTCTTTTGTCGGAGCTGTGATCGAAGCTAAATTCAGTTATATTGTATAGATGCTAGTCAGCTTAATTAATTTTTTTCAATGAAAGTTTAAAAAGTGCACTGTAGTGTTGTTTTATTTAGAGGGATACTTTCATCTTTCCAACCTATATATATATATATATATATATATGTATATATATATATATATATATATATATATATATATATACGTTTTATTTTTTATTACCATATTTTTCTGTTAAGTCACATTATTGTTTCAGCTACTCGGCCGTTTTTTTTTGCCCTCTGTATCTTCCTCAGACTTTTACAGAAATGTTCGCTATTTTGGGATGAAAGAGTGAAAGAGTAGCTGAAACAATAATGTAACAGAGTAGCTGAAATAAAGATACGGTAATAAAAAATAAAATGCCTATTTGCTCTACAACAGTATTGAGCAATTTCTTCGGTTTTTATTAATTACCATTTCCACTATATATAATTATATATATATATATATATATATATATATATATATATATATATATATATATATATATATATATTGTTCTTTGATTATTACTTCCCTATGCTAGGGGTTTAATGGTAGAAGCCTTTTCTTTGCGTAATAGTATTAGTATTTAATATTAGTGCTGATTCTAAAAGTCTTCTTTTAGCTCTATCTATCACGTATTTAATAATTTTCGCTTGATCTAAATTAAATGAGTGATCGTGTTCTGCACAATGGCAAAAAAGTGCATTATATATATGCAATTAGTTCGTACCCCATCTACGGTTACAACAGCTTATTAACATCTGTAGGAAGCGCTTGAGTGCCGAAAATATCTTTGTCCTTCTCTTTGTTTACCTGACCTAAGTCGAATATAGATTTTACAGATTGTACGCGTTGTCCATATTTTTCACCTGCGTATCGTGCGAGCGTAAGTAGATTTGTTTGCGCGATATATTATTTATGTAACAGTTTTTGCATCAAAGCGAACGGCGTCGCTTCCTGTTTTCGTATGAGTGGAATTAAGAGGCTTGTTATTGAAGAATGAAGGGCTTTTGTTTAGACACGTGCGTAGAGATTTTCCTTCGTGTAGCTAAATTCCTTCTCTGCAGCTTGGAATTTTGTAGATTTACTTTATATTGACGATAATCCTATAGTAAGTGTAGGGTAAATACTTTATATATATATATATATATATATATATATATATATATGTGTGTGTGTGTGTGTGTGTGTACGTATTTATATATACATATAATATATATATGTATATATATATATATATATATATATATATATATAAGTATATGTACTAGCTGGGCGCTTGGGGTGCTCCCTCCTATAATACGCTTAGACATATTTTAATTCATGCAAATTGCGTATGTATAATAATATATTACGGGGAATAATGTGCCTGCTGGACTTAATCGAGAAGTAAAAAATATAAAACAAATTATAATGATAATGTCGTTTATCAAATAACGTCTGTGTTTGTTTAAAATATCACGTAAGCTGATAATGGGTTTTGACGATCCTCCTAAATGTATTTCGTATTTCACGTTACACCGGTCTTGGTAAAACCGATTAAATGTAAATAATCTCTGTATTTTTTAATCTCTGAAAAAAAATGGCTATTTTTCAGATCGGATTTTTCGATTTTCGATATTTATCGGATGAGTTTGGCTAAAGAAAATTTCTTGAACACTGCTAGAAATATATCTTAGCTTTGTGTGAAATTGGCAAAATATAGGCTCAACCGTTTCGAAACCTATGCAGGTGGAACTCACACTAATACACACACACATTACCTTTATATAGAGACATATGCATTTATGTATATGTTTATATGTACATATATGTTTGTGTGTAAAGAAATATCTATATAGTAACATATTTATGATTATATATATACATATTAGTTCAGCTCAAACGACAACTTATACCAATAAACAACTTCCAAGTTAAAGAATACTAACAGCTCCCTAATGCAACAGCTTACAACACCGAATTATTATTCTCCTCTTCCCTTGCTCTTACACCCTTCCTTCGCAATACTTCTTTTCAAAACCCCCTCTGCTAACATCCACAAAGAAGACGGCCCAATTTTTTCCGGAACGTAAACTACACCCTAATATCCAATAAAAACGGATATAATTTCGACTCATTGGTCAATATCGATTCAATATTTGTCTGATTAAATGTTATTTTTTAATTTGGATACCAATTAAACATGTATGCACATATGCAAGATGCAATATTTGTATAATAATCGTACTATATATATATATATATATATATATATATATATATATATATATATATATATATATAATTATAGTCTTTTTATTATACAAAAATTATCGCTTACATATGTGCATACATATTTCAGTGGAGTCTCAATAAAAGCCCCAATAAAAGGAAAATGCTTTATCAGACAAAAAAAAAAGGATATTCAGTGGGTGTCAAGTCCACATCAGTTTTCATAAGATATATGGGTGAACTTCACATTCCGTGGAAAGTTGTGGTGAATTCTTTGTGAATGTAAGCAGTAGGAGTGTTTAGTGGCGAAGGGGGGTCTGTTTCCCATGTTTTAGCCGTCACAATAGGGAGATATTAGGTTATTCTTTTAGCTTGGAGGTCATTTATTACTCTTTATTGAAAATTTCCCATATTCTTAGGTTGTTGTTTTGGTTGTATATCTTTTATTGGTGACTTTAATTTCCTTTTGACAAGATTATTTTTTATGTATTAGTTGAAGTATTTATTTATTTATCTCTCGTTTTCTATCGCTCATTTTTTTGATGTTTGACTTATTCATTTGCTATATATATATATATATATATATATATATATATATATATATATATATATATATATGTTATTTTTACCCATGTCCAAGTTACCTACATATAAAATTTCAAGTGTTAAGACACAAAATTGGTGGAGAATTCGGTAGAATCTGCAAAAGTCAACTCTTTAAACTTTGATCTTTTGGCAGTCAAATTTTCTCCCCCAAACTGGTTAAAACATTTGCCCCATGGATCAATATCCGTTATGTATACATTTAAATGTTTAGACTCCAAATTATGCTGAGTCCCTTGCTAGACACCGCAAAGGTCAGAACTTTTGAACTTTGACCCCTTGCCAGCTCAAACTTTCGTCCCAAGCTGATTAAAAGCTTGCTAAACACTCTTTATCTAAAATTTCAAATGTTTACACCAAAAATTGGCTTAGTAATTTGCCATAGACCGCTGACGTCAATTTTTCTTTTTTAACTTTGATCTCAATGTTAACCGCTTAACATATATTTTTGGGTTCAAATCGAGCTAAACAGTTTGATCCGTGTTCAAGTAACCTACATCTTAAATTCGAAGTGTTAAGACCAAAAATTGGAGGAGGAGTTTAGTAGAGTTTTCAAAGGTTAAATCTGTAAACTTTGACCCCTTGATAGCGAAATTTCTGGTCGCAAACTGATTAAAAAGATTTCCCGAATCTCAATAATCCTCATGTCAAATCTCGAGTTTGTAGACTGAAACTTGACAGAGTTATTTTGTAGGGAAATGTACACACACACACACACACACACACACACACACACACACACACACACACACACACACACTCACTCACTCACACTCTCTCTCACACACACATAAATACAAACACCAACACACACAAACACACACACACACATAACCACCACAGACATTTTCACTTTTATAGATATATAGATTGTTAGGTGGAAACACAGAATATTTCCCAAACACACTGCCCTCTCCATGTTTAGAATGAATTTCAAAATAATAATCACCATATCAACAATAAAAAGATCCATAAAAAATTGTCAGAGAGAGAGAGAGAGAGAGAGAGAGAGAGAGAGAGAGGCAGTGGGGGAGAGAAGACAAAGAGTAATCCGCTTCGTTTCTGTTATATGGAAGTTTTTTTTTTTCTTTATCGGGGGAAATCTCAATTCATATTTCTCTGTGTTAAAAATATCTTTAGTTTATTTCTTATTCTTTCACGTTGTTCGTCGTAATTCTTGGAGATATAATGATTCGTCACTCTCGATTTTTTCAGTCGTTCATTCATCATCTGCTAAGATGTCGATAATAAGCAGGCATTTACTGTTGATCGCTTTACATTTTTGACACTGAACGAGAAATATTTTCCGTTCATTTAAAAGCAGTGGAAAAATTCGCCTTTTCTGTTCTTAGCACATTCATTTGTGATATTTATCATCTGCATTCGCCAAGAAGACAAATATTTGCCGCACGAGGTCCCCACCTGTCAATGTCAAAATGATACCCTTTTTCTACCATTTACTTTCTTTCATTTACCTCATGGCCCATTTTTCTTATAGCCATGCGTGCTGCATAATGTACAGTTCTCTCTGCTTATATTTTTGTATTTGCACGCACATGCTGCCAAGCATTTCTCTTTGCAACCGCTATCCGCCTTTTATTTCCATCTTCATAGGGTCTCTCACTTTCTTCCCCTGCTTTTCTTCTTTCACGAAGATGATAAACAAATAAATAAACACGTCTTATTCTCTCTCTTTTCGCACAAAACCTTCGGCGACTACAATTTTGAAAAAATATATAACACAAAACATTGACAATTTGGGGCTCAGGGTAAACATTTTTTTAAAAATATTACTATATGAAATAAAATTTTATGTAATCTAATTACGAACATACATAACATTGCACACAGATACCACCCTATAACCTTCAGAAGTGCATTGAGAATGTTGGTAACCATGCATATAAATAAATGTATATAAATATATATATATATGTGTGTGTATAAATTTATATATATATATGTATATATGTATATATATACATATAATATAAATATGTATATATATATGCATAAATTTATATATATATATATATATATATATATAATTTAAAACAGGAAAGGAATGAAAACTGTAAGTTGAAATGTACAATCAAAATGACAAAGTTCTCTCTGATTCCCTCTTCTCTGATCTTGAGCGCCTGGTACAGTGGGGGAAAGAGGTGGCTGGTTACTTTTAATGCATCTAAAACCAAGCTCCTATCTTAACATCATCAACGCTTTTGCATGAATTGAAATGGATGGCTCCCGTCTAGGGGAAGCCCCATGTTTTGATAAGCTTCTGGGCTTGACATTTACTCCTGACTTGAAATGGAACACGTACATCAAGACTGAAGCCAAGTTGCTGGAAAAATGGTAGTATCTTTCTACCACTCCAGAAGATATCTCACTGCTGATGCAATTCGCTATCTATATAAAAGCCAAGTAGTCCAAGGATGGAGTACTGCTGCCACCTCTGGGCAGGAGCTGCTAAAAAACTTACTCTACCTTGACAGAGTACAAGATAGACTTCGTTGCTTAGTGGGGATGTCCTTCTTTCCTTGCAACGTCTCTCCCACAGGAGAGACGTTGCGAGCCTGCCTTTGTTTTATCGTTATTTCCATGGCAAATGCTCGTATGAGCACCAATTCCTTGTCCCCTCGCCAATCTTTCACAAAACACCCGTCTAGCTGTAACCGCTGTCAAAAATTATCCCCACTCTTTATCTGTGCCAAAACCAAAACGTAGATTCCATGAACAAAGCTTCTTTATTAGAAGGGCACGCTTGTGAAACTCTGTTCCGTTTGCCTGTTTCCCACTTGACTACAACCTGGATGTCTTCAAGTCCAACATAAACAAATTCCTGATGAACCACCCGCTTAAGTAAGACACTTTATCAAATCTCAATACTAACGTACTGTATACGCAATAACCCCTATCCCCGAGTGGCTTCCTGGCCTTGGTAAGTGGTGACCACCATGTAAAAAAATCAAATTTATTGTTCGACTGCAAACTAACAAAAAAAAATTACAAAGTCCTTATTCTGCGGAGTTTCAAATAATGCTATTCGTGCTATTCTTCGTACTCAGAGGGGAGAAATCAGCAAATTATATTTGTACCTATTTACTATGCCTCCCAACGGGTCGTTTTTTTTAACGTGGAGAAAAGGTACCCTTCATATCAATATATAATATAATACCATAGCAACCCTTCATACCAATTGTCACTATCCAGCTCCCCTACTCCCCGGGGAGTTGGTCCCCATTTCCCCTTCACTCCTCACTGTGCCTAATTTGTTCGGTGGGGGAGCAAATAAATACCTTGCCTTTTTTCTGTTGTTCTTGGCCTTCGTGCCGGGATCAAAGTGTAGTAGCTAATCCGGCAGATACTGATAGCAAAGACCATATGTGGGAGCAGCCCCACATATAAGACCTTGGTTAATGTAGGGGCAACTCTTCATAACAATTCTCACTATCCAGCTCCCCCACTCCCCGTGGAGTTGGTCTCCATTTCCCCTTCACTCCTCACATTAAAAAGCGGCCTTGTGCCTAATTTGATTGGTGGGGGAGCAAATAAATTCTTTGCCTTTTTTCTGTTGCTCTTGGCCTTCGGGCCGTGATCAAAGTGTAGTATGTGGGGCAGCCCCACATATAAGACCTTGGATAATGTAGGGGGAACCCTTCATATCAATTGTCACTGTCAAGCTCCCCTACTCCTCGGGGAGTTTGTCTCCATTTCGCTTTCACTACTTACTTTAAATATCGGCCCTGTGCATAATTTGCGTCTAAGATGGTTGAAGTCAAATCCAATAGAATCCTCACCCAGGCCAAATCGATAGGTCTGAGCCGGGGAGAAGACGCAGAGGGGGAGGGTAGCTGGTCCGGGCTCTAGTGCAGAAATTCCTAGCCCGGGGTCCAGTTCCCTGAGAAAGTCCCACCACTACCGCCACGGACCGGGCTTCCCTCCTTTGCCTCGCCAAGATTCTGGTGGTCGTGTCCCTGACATGGCCACCGGTTCAGGCCCAGTTAAGAGACCTTTGATTGTGGTCGATGCTGCTCCCCACACTAGATACGGTGCTGGCCCCCGCACCGTCACTGTAGAGGAGTTCGTCGCATTAGGCGGCGGCTCTTGGTCTATAAACGATACTGCTGTCCCCGACAGTGGTAGGGTTAGGCCAGCTGGGAGAGGTTCTCCGGCTTGTTGGGATTGGCAGCAAAAGAGGGCTTTAACTGTTAGCCCTCCCGCCCATAGGAGGACAGAACTCCTTGGGACGGGAATAAAACCTTCCACCTCTGCCGATTTCTCCACTTTGAAAACCACCGACCCGGATCAGGCGTTTAAGAACGCAGTGCCAGACGACCGGGAAGGGGCCATCAATATGCTCTCGTTTCTGGACTCTCAGCTTAACATGACGTTGGGCCAGGATCTGCAATGCAGCAGTGAAGAAAGCGGACAGGTTGAGAGTTCAAAGACAAGAAAAGCGGACGAAGCGAGAGCATCCCGTTCCTGGAAGAAGAAGGTGGCTGCTCACACAGACCAAAAGAGTGGGGCAGTTGGTTCCACACCAGTCCAAAAACCATTTTTCCCGGCGGAAAGCCCGGCAGATTGGCCTACACTGTCAGGAACCAACACGCAGGTAATTGAGTTAACCGGCTCAGCGATCCCGCCGGGGCAGAGAACACTGCCCTCGCCGAAATCACCGATGCCAGCAACACCAACGCCCTCGGCAGCAGAGAAGGTGTGAGGTCCCCAGTTCCAACTTACTCGCGAAGATTACCGTCAGTTATTTAACTGCAAATATAAGGAGTATACTGACGGAAACATTATGAAGCCTCTGCTAGGTGTTGTGGAAAAACTATCCACAAGGATAATATCATTAGTCACAACAGATTGGAAAAAGAAAAGTTTGGCAGTGGTTTCTAAGGACATCATGGCGGAGATTCTGGGGGATCTCCAAATACCTGCAACGTACATTTGTCATCGCAGTTATGCCATGTGGGACCTGCTGCTTAGGACCGTCTATGACGCAGTCAAACTTTCCAAGTGCGACCTGAAGTGGAAGCATCTACGCTTCAAGCCAGTATATCTTAGCAGGTGTCAATCCACTGTTTATATTCTAGGCGTCCCCTGGTTCCTGGACTCTGTGCAAATAGGGGCAATAAAAGGCCAATATGGGGACGTCGAAGCTGTTTTCCCGGTCTGTGGCCCCCGTAGCCTTATGGTAGGGGACTACTCAGTGAGGATGCGTTGTGACCGGGAGTGCTTCGAAAAAACACCGGTCCTGCTCAAAAGTGACGTTTGGACTATGAGCGTCATCGTTGAGGGGCGGAAACCTAACTGTTAGCATTGCCAACTAATAGGGCATATGGCGAGGGGTTCCCCTAAACGGATCCCTCAAGTTCAAGTCGCTGAAAAGTAGAAGGGTGTGGCACCAGCAGCCCCTGAGAAACCAGCCGGAGGGGGCATAGAAAAATCACCAACTGCAACAATTTCAACAACATCGAACTGCTGGACCAAGGTAGTTAAGAAAAATGGGAAGACCGTGAAGACTCCCTCCACAAGAGAGCAGCCCCCTGAGGAACAAGATCGGCCAGTTCCCGCAGGGTCGTCTACGAGTTCTTCCACCAATAAAACAAAAATCGATGCTGTGAGCGGCCTAGAGAAAGAAAAATCTGGTCTCCTCATCCGAATCAGAAGGCTAACAGGAGAAAGACACCGGTAGAGAAAAATAACGGCAGCAGTGAGGTTTTTGTGGCAAAGTGCCAAAGCCGAAAAACAAAAAAAAAGTAAACAGCTAAATAGACAAAGGAGGATGGGTCCCCTTCCACATCCCACATGAATGTAGAGAATACTGTCTCTTCGGTTAAGTCACCCAAAACCCCACAACCAACCCCATCGGCTGAACCAAAATTCCCACCACTTTTTGATCCCCCCCAGCGGTTGCTAGATCTTTGTACCGAGTGAGGCCGGAAACACTCCTCAACAGAAGAGCTGCCTCTACTTCTCCAATACGTAGAGAGAAAATGTAGAAGTTCCCCTATCTTCCAGAAGATCGTATATGTGACGTAGACCCCCTTCACGCTGATAGTCATATCACGCAGCGTCATAGGAGTCTATATAGGCCGCTCTGGAATTTAGACAAAGTAGAGGGAAAAAAGAATTACCAACCCCAAGAATTTCCCAAACGCCCCCCTTAGTCATGACACAAAAGTTGGTCGCACAAAGGCCATGTGGAATATGATTGAGAAGGCGAAGGGGGCGTTCCCAAACATTAAACTGGTGGAAGAGGGGCACGACTCCCTCAACCAGCTGGCACCCAGATGCGACCCTAGTTTTTATAGGCCCCTGAAGTTAACATTTCCATTGGATGTCGAGGGTATTGCGCGAGTGACGAGTAAGTCCGAGTTGGTTTCGATAAACCTCCCCCAATCTTGCGGCATCCTAGTCACAAAAGACTTTAGGCCGGTTGTTGTTGACTAAGAGGCAAAATGGCCCCGTCCTTGAGCCTTGCTATCTGGAACGTAAGGGGCATGAGGTGCCGAAACAAAGCCGCAAGGGTACTGAGGGACCTCATATCCATGAACATAGATGTGGCTACGTTACAGGAGACTCACTACAATTCTGTTGACGATCATCGGGTGCTGGAGGGGCATTATGATGTCTTTTCAGCATACGGTGATAGTCAAAGTAGGGGGGTTTCTTTGTTAGTTAGGCGCACCCTTTCTGCAACGGTTAGCTTGTTCACGTGGACTAGAGGGACGAATTGGTGTAAAACCAGTCTGTCGGACCTAATGGCTAGATGCGGTCTGGTATACAGGCATCGGGTGGATCGACCGGGGAGGAAGATGTGGACGTGGCTCTCTAGCAGGCCTTCACTTTCAAGTACTTACTTGGATAGGTTGTTAGTTAGAAGATGCAATGTAGAATACATATCTTGCCCCACGTTCCACTGGTTAGGCCACTCTAACCACAAACTACTTGTGACCAGGTTAGATTTAGATAGCAACCCCAAGTTAGCCGGAAGTACTGGAAGTTAAATACCTCCTTACTGGAGATAAATGACTTCTGAGAAAAGCTAACTGAACACATCAAGAAGGGATTAGTAGGGGCGGTTAGCGGCAGTAGGTGGTGGGTAAACGTAAAATCTAGTATTAGAGACTTCTCTCTAAAATCAAACGCCTCGCCCTAGATAGGGTCAAGGACGAGAAGCGGCTTGAGGATAGACTATCCCAGGCGGTGGCAGGAGGGTTTCCCTAGAGATAGGCCTAGCTAAGGCGGACCTGAGTCGTTTGGCCAGCGAGCGACATCAGGGCCAGGTAGTTAGGGCTAGAATTAAAAAGATGCCCAACGAAGCTGTAAATGTTGACAAATCAGAACGAGTCTATTCGCTCGGGCGCAAATCGGTTAGGTACATTCGTAAAATTCAGAGCCCGGAATGAGACTCCTTTGTGTCGGCTCGGGAGATCTACGAGCGTTTTCCAGTGCACTTTGAAGATCGTTTCGCGCAGCTGTCCAGACTCCGCGTCCAGGAGTTTGGCAACTATTTGGCTGGATCGTCACGTCTGGAGGCGGCCTGAGCGTCTAGTTGTGTTGGTCGGGTTGCAGAGTGAGGTCGTTGCTGCTATGAAGCAGGTCGCCTATAATAGATCACCAGGACTCGATGGATTGCCCTACGAGCTGTACTTGAGGTTTTCGCACATGTTTGTTCCGATTCTGACGGGTGTGTTTAAACACTGGTTTGACACGGGATCTATCTCGAGTCAGGTTACCAAATGCGTGGTCACACTTCTGAAGAAGAAGGACACACATATTGGTGGGTTGTATGATTTTAGGCCCATCACATTGTTGAATACAGATTTTAAAATCCTGGCCCGAGTTCTTGCGAATTGTTTGCAGGTTGTTATTGCTGACTTTATCGAATCGGATCAGAACTACGCTGAGAAGGGGAGATCAATTCAAAATAATTTGCATTTGATTCATACAGTCCTAGAAAACCTAGAAGACGACACCGAAGCCGAGATGATCAATTTAGATCAGTCCAAGGCGTTTGATAGGGTTGATCATCGTATCCTGATGGCTTTTTTAGAGACCGCCGGCTTTGGGTCCGGCTTCTGCAGATTGATCTCCATTTTGTATGCTCGGCCGACGGCAGTTGTACAGGTCAACGGTGTGCGGTCGACGCCGTTCGCGGTTTCTCGGTCGGTGCGACAGGGTGTCCGCTCTCGCCCAGGTTATATGTCCACGCATTGGAACCATTCCTTGGGAACGTGAGGTCCAGGGTGGCTGGACCGGCCCTGCGCGGTATTGCTCTTCCTGGCGGTGCGCGAGCCAGGGTTTCCGCGTTTGCCGATGATGTCACCGTATTTGTTTCGAGCATCGTTGATATTATTACTGTGCTCTCAAGCGTTATGAAAAAGTTACAGGGTTTTAAGTCAATTTCAGCAAATCCGTTGGCCGCTTGGCGGGGATCGAATGCTCTGCCTCGCGCATTTGTCTGGATGGATGGCCCGGTTCTGATCCTTGGTGTTTGGTTTGGACCCAGTCTCTGTCTAGATAAGAATTGGTCGGTGGTACGGACCAAGGTCGAAGCGTCTGTGAGGGTTTGGCTTCGAACGGGATTATCCCTTAAAGGTAGAGCGAAGGCATGTGCTACTTACGTTTCCGCTAATCATTTACCGGCTGGCTGTACTTCATCTGCCTGCGGTCCGTATGGCGGCCTTAACGCGTGCGCTCTTTTTACTGTTGTGGAATGAGCGACGACCGCTTGACCGTAGACAGGTCTGTACTCAACGTCTTGTAGATAGGGATCTGGAGATGTCTGACCAAGCAATCATAAAAATGCCGAAAGGTTGGCGTTCCTGGGTAGAACTCTGATTGAGGATTCTGATTGGGGTCCCGCGGTTGGTGAAGCATTTCCCAACCTTATCCCCAATCATTTATTTTAATGTCAGAGAAGACCTACAGGCCAATCACAATTCCTCAACGAATGCCGAAATGCGCTTAGAGCGATGTCAGGGTCCCTTGACCTTGCACGGCCTAGAATGCATTGTATCGGGGTTTAGTGGTGGGGACCGCTTCAGACCCACTTAGGAAGCGGCTGCAGTTGTCAGAGGGGGAGGTATGTTCTCTATGGAATTGGGCGCCAGGCCGGGGATATCTTAAAAATTCCGAGTTTTCCCTGACCTGGCGATTAGTTAGAAACGCTTTACCCCTCACTGACATACTGTTCAGAATTTGTAGGATGTTTAGTCCTTTTTGTCCACGTCGCGAGGAAGATAGTTTGGAAACTGTACAGCATGCATTTTTTACTTGTTCCAAGCTCCGTGAATTCTGGGGGGGGGGATCGGCGAGGTCACGGCTCGCATCGTCCCCGATCAGGTGACGATCCTAGATTTAGCATCCGTAGTCTATAACGCAGATCCCTTGTGGCCTAGGGAGGAACGAATGGTGTTCCTAGCAACCATGGCCGTAGCTAGACTGGTAGTGTGTGTTTCAAGCATAGAGATAGATATGGGGGAGCCGCTATCTCATCGGGATCTGATTTTGTATTTTAAACACCAACTTAAAATCAAAATCAAATACGATAGAAGGAGGTTATCTCACTCACAGTTTAGTAGGGGGTGGATTCACACCGCTAGTTTATGTGCGTTCGTGCGAAGCAGGCTTGAGTACGTGTTCCATGCCTAGTCATGGCACACACCGACCGAAAAAGCAATCCCCAGTCCAGATGAAGACTATCCCGTAGTGGATCAGTCCCTTAGCTTGTTGGTATAAATGAGCTCCATGTCACCAATCTTTATTTTAGGTGTTAAAATACCTCCAAAAAAGCCCAGTCCTGTTGAATATATTTTAGTCCAAACACGTCCAAATGGTATTTTTCTTGGAGGTCACCGAATATCCCTATGCCCCCCCTTTATTTTGTCCGTAGTTGGGCCCATTCCCTGTTAGTAAGTGCTCCCTTGTTTTCGGCTGATACCGGAAAACAGGAAGCATTTCAAAATTAAATAGGTAAGGCTGGGTCCTCGTTAACACACTCATTGTTTAACGTTTTATTTGGTTCATTTATCTTTTTATTACTGTTTTTTCTTTATTTTGGGGTATTTTAAGGCTCTCATTACCCCCGCCCATCACCTGCATATATCATACGCATCACAATTTCATCCTTCATACATCATACGCATCACCTTCATTATTTCATTATCAAAATAAAAAAAAAGTAATTGTAAATATTGTTCATGTCATCTGGGGCTTTAAGTAGATCCAACCCCTAGAGTGCATGTGGTATTGTGGTGACTGCAACTAGTTATAGGGAATAGACCAAGTGGACGACCCCCATTTCCCCTCCACACCCTTTTTGGCCCCATGCCACATTTAGAAAAATTTATTTTAACATTTTATATTATTTTTATTGTAAAAATTCTGTAAAATTCGGAATATTTTTTGAATAAATATTTTAAATAAATAGAACAGATGTTTGCCATTTTTCTGTTGTTCTTGGTCTTCGTGCCGGGATCAAAATGTAGTATTTGTCCTGCAGATGCTGCACTTAAGATAATTTGTACCAGTCAATAGAGAGGAAACCCTCTATACTGGGACAATTATTATTTTTGGTCACCAGAGTGCCCCTTTTTGCCTACTTTTAGGGGAGCTGGTTTTTACCTCACATTAAAAACGGCCTTGTGCCTAATTTGTTTTGGTGGGATGGCAAATAAATACATTAAATAAAAAGAAAAGACGGGTTTTAATATGAATATCAATACACACAAAAGAAAACCGAATTCATAGGAGTAAAGATAGATTATACATATTTTCGATTCCCACTCTTTATATAATCCTTCGTTGCAGTTTTTAAACCGAGAGTGAAATCGGTCATTTGACGTTCCCCTTTTTCCTCTTTTACACCCATTTATTTCATTTTAAAACGTTTTTAATCATGAGTATAAATGTTTCTTCTTCCATGATTGATATATTTTAATTCTGTACAACCCAAATTATTATTAAACACGCACACACACACACACGCACATACACACATATATAAATATATATATATATATAAATATATATATATATATATAAATATATATATATATATATATATATAAAAGTGAACGTGTCTGTCTGTCTGTGTGTCTGTGTGTCTGTGTACATTTCCCTACGCAATAACTCTGTCAATTTTTAGTCTATAGACTCGAATTTTTAAATACCGAGTACTGAGATTTGGGAAAATCGATTTGACGGGTGTCAGCCAGAAATTTGGCTGTTAAGGGGTCAAATTTCAACGATTTGACCTTTAAGAACTCTACCAAACTCCTCCGACAATTTTGGGTCTAGACACTTGAAATTTTAGATATAGGTTCCTTGAACCTGGATCTAACTTAATAAATTGATTTGAGCCCGAAACAATAAATATTAAGGGGTCATAATAGGGGTCGAAGTTTTAAAAAATTAACCATTTTTTTGTTTTTTTGCTTTTTTTGCACAGCATACACCTCCAAACACCCGAGCAACGTCGGGCTCCCCTGCTAGTACATATATATATATATATAACTACATGAAGGGAAATGTTAATGCGAGTATGGTATTCTATATATATATATATATATATATATATATATATATGTCTGTGTGTGTGGGTCGTATGTGTTTTGTGTGTGTGCGTGGGGGTGTCTGTGTCTGTGTAGGGTGTGTGGGTGTGGGTGTGTGGGTGTCTGTGAAATAATACAATAGTAGAGGAAAAGTAATACTGCATACTTTAGAAGTTTAATTAATTGTTCAAACGTAAAATTAAATATGGGAAATAATGTGCATCCCGATATTTTTAAATTAGATACAATAATTAATAGAATCATAACTTCCTAATAATTAATAAATCTTGATATAAAAAAATATAAAACAAATAAAAATTAGAATTTAAACAAAACCAATAACAATTGTATATGTATTCATAAGCACCATGCCTTTGTTATAATTATTGTACGATTAGAGCTGTGAAAATATGTTCGGAATAACTTATTGTAATTGAAATGGCAATGCACTGTACCAAGATTCATAAATATTTAAAAATTAGAAATTGAAAGATAAACCAATAGCTCTTGCGTTACGTATACGTAATACCGTCGTCCGAGATTAACATGGCCAATTCCATTTCTTTAAATTTTCACACTTTAGCACCTCTTTTCCTTGGCTAAAATAAAAATATAAAGTTTCACATATGTATGTCTGAATACCCTATATATTAAGTTTCACGTCTGCAAACCAAAAACTAACAGAGGTGTTTGTTAGGCAAAATTTATTTAACAAATATATGCACACACACACACACACACACACACACACACATATATATATATATATATATATATATATATATATATAGAGAGAGAGAGAGAGATGGGTTTTTGTTTACTATAACATTTTACGTAAATATTACGTAAGTATAAATGTTGTAGAATATCTGCACGGATATGATAACAGGTATCAATTAAATTGAGGTTCATTCAATAGAAAACCGAAAAAACAAATACGGAATTAATTAAAATGTGTGATAAAAAAGAATATGCAAATTAGCTAGATATTTTGAAGAGGAACGCGATTCCACGACCTATTTATAACAAAGTTGTATTTTCTTTCTAAATATTATAGATAAAGAGTTTTTAATATAAATATAAATACACAAAAAACAAAACAAATTTATACACGTATGGATATCTTTACGGAGATAAACCACAATTATCTAGGCCCACATGCTACCTGAGGGTAAGTGTTACTGCGTGTATAGTGATTGAAATTAGGTAAAAATTGACTATTTTAGAGATGACTCGACAAGAATTTCGTGACATTTAACAAGAAGACACTCATGATGTATTAAACTGGAAAGCAAGCAAGCGGATTTTCACAGCTGGCAATCCTGGTGGGGTGAAACTATTTGTAGTGGTTATAGTTAGGCAAGCACCTTTGTGATAATCTTACGTGTGGTTAAATTGAACACTTCCCATGCCAATAATGGAAAAAGCTTTGCAGGGAGTAGAAAATAGCAGCACCTACTTGCTTTTGAAGCCCACTTCGAATTGTGTAAAAAAAAAGCTAGGATTTTTCGACCGGCTCCTACCCAGATATCGTAACACTATTACATTTAAGGACGGGTTTCACTCTTATACATGTAAGTCGTTAGGTTATGAGTATGCCAGCGTTGATATTTTGAACTTCCGCTTTCTTCCTCTAAACAACCATTTTTATAAACTTTTCGAAAGGAAACGATTCAATGGTTGAAAAAACCTTTTTCAGATATTACATAGCTAGTAATTTTGTGATATAAGCCTGTATGTGAATCACAATGAAATGCTTTTTATATGTCGAGAGATATTGCCCTAAACTGAAAGCTCTAGTAGATGGAATCACTGATCCTATATGAAATTGCACGCAGTACAATTTGTATTTCAGTAGGGAAGACATATTACTTGTTAGTGATAAGTTATTTTTGCTGAGGTGGATGACAATTCATTCAATTTATCACAGACACATACAACTTACTTATGATACACAAAAGACTGATTCAACTGTACCGATATGCATAAAACAGATCTCTATTGGTAAATACTGATAATGCTGAGGAGTATCGTTGTTTTCAGGCATCGATTGAATAGTTTTGCAAGAATGAGTGTCCGTGGCTTGATTGGCTACAAGTTTCTTAATGAGTCGCATAGGTTTCAGTTTGATGCAAAGTTCTTGGGAAAGAGTTACGATTTGTGAAGTGCTGACAAAAATATCTGGGGCCATTGACTGAGAACGCACATTTGTTCATCTTGCTTGTTATTCCTCAAAAACTCATGCGTGGCCAAGTTTCTGTTCTCCTAATATGGGTTTTATGAATTGAGCATGGGGCGTGTTTTTATAATCTTTTTGTAGTGAATCTATCACGTTTAAAGTAATTGGAGATAGTTCGTATGCGTAATGATGGCAGCACATTCAATAGTGTACTAAGCTTGGCTGTTTTGTTTCTGTTAGAATTTCTTAGTTTTTTTATGCCGACGATAAACCAATCGGATGCTGTATCTAGTGAATATTTTAAAACATTGAGCTTAAAGGTAGTTCCGAAACTGTCCTAGTCCACTATTGAATATCCATACACTGTTCGATGGGATTATGGTATACGTTGTTTTTATCATTATGTTTAGTGAGACAATAGAGTGATGAGAAGACAGAAGCGGACACAAGACTGAAAATGCTCATAGTTCAGGCACTTTTATATATAGAGATCTAAAAGACTCAATTATTGTCTATCATAAGTTTTTTTAACTATCTGCGTTAGATCATAAAAAAAACAAATAATTTATGACAAAACCTCCCATTCATAATCGGGTTTGTTTGAACATTGCGAACATTGGAATAAAAGTAAATGTTGGTTGGGGGATGCACAGAGAGGGTGTGACCAATGAATTAAGCGTTACTCTCAAAGACATCTACTCAATCAGTGTGGGGACGGTAGAATGCAAATGTACGTTAAAGCATATATGTAGGGGGTGTTTGGGGTTTCATTTGAAGATGCCCCTATCACAGGGGAAGCTTTGCATAATGTAGATACATATTCTATTTTAATGGCGGTTTCGAGGGTCATGATTAGTTTTGAATTTAGAATAACCTTTGCGAAAAAAAAAAACTTTTGCCGTTTTCATACACAAGCAACTAGTCAAAGTCAATTATTCTGAACTGGATTTTGACCTCTGCAATGTTGGAACGCAGACCACTTATATGAGAGAAATATATATTTTTTACTGGAGATCCACATTAGAGTTTATGGTTTTGACTTTCTTTTGTTTTCTATGTTGGAATAAGTTATGTTTATAATTTGGGAGTCAATAGAGGAAGTTAACAGAGTGGTTAGGTAAAAGGTTGAGAGGAAGTTGAAGAGAGAAAATTAGTAACAAAATTAAATAAGGAAGAATTATTTAGAACATATTCCAATCTCTTTGTACTGTAGAGCCTTCGTTATTTTCAATTTTCCTGATTATTAATAAATAGTTTGTGTGGTGTAATTATTATTATTATTATTATTATTATTATTATTATTATTATTATTATTATTATTATTAGTTTGTGTGGTATAAGTCGACGCTGATGCCACAATGATTGTTGAAATGGGCGTGTAGATGACTTATAATTTTCGAGTTCATTTTTTTAATAATTTTGTGTATTATTATTATTATTATTATTATTATTATTATTATTATTATTATTATTATTATTATTATTATTGATATTATTAATATCATTATTATCAATATGATTATTATTTTTTATCATTATAATTACTTCCATTATTAATAATGATATTATTGTTATTATAGTTATTATTTTTATTATTATTATTAATTATATTATAATCGGTATTATTATTATTTTTAATATTAATATTATTAATAGTATAATTATTAATATAAAAATTATCATTATTAACATTATTATTGTTATTAATATTATTATTACCATAATTATGTTCAGTGGGGCATGGGAAGTCAGCTTATCCCGTACCACTGTCAGAGTCTCATCAGTGGATATTTTCGTGAACAGACTCACTATATCTAGACTCACCATCTGGTTAGAATGAATCGAAGCATTGTTTATTATTTCCACGAAGTGAGTTGAGTTCTTGACGTATGATGGAGATTTGCCAAAGATTTGGCTGATTATATTTACCAGCAATCGGCGCAATGGATGTCATGCTGAACCACAGGTACTGACAATGGGTCTTAATAGAATACGGCCCTTGTGAATTTTAGGTATACCGTATAGGTGTGGTAGCTTGTTATTATGTTGTACTAATTGTCTGTATTTCGCAGGTGGTATAAAACCCTTATTCTTTCTGAGGATCTGTGACAGCTTCCTTTCCGTTTTAAGGTCGGATATTTTTCATCTTATAGTACCTATTTACTATGCCTCCCCACGGGACAGAGTTAAACACCAGGGTCGTTTTATAACGTGGAGAAAAGGTACAAAAATAAAAATTGTCTCAGTCGTGAAGGATTTCTCCTCCACCGAAAGAGAACAAGAAATAGAAGTGCAGCATCTGAAGAACAGATACTACACTTTGATCTTGTCCCGAAGGGCAAGATTGTAATCTTATAGTAACCACCAAATTCTATTAAATCTACTAATTTTTAGAATATTCTGGTTGCCTTTGTCTGCTGGTAGTATTATGATATCATTGTAACCGCGCAGCGACTTGATAGCTAGTACTTCTTCCTTTGAGATGTTTCGTTTTGGCGGTTTTGAATTCTCGAGTGTTTGTCTTACTTTATTCCCGAGTTCAGCAGAAATATTTCCGAGTTCGGCAAGATACACCTGAAGAAGGTCGGAAGTTATATCGGTTTAAACGTTGTGAAAATCACACTTAAGATGAGAAGTAGTCCGATGAATAATAATAAATAAAAAAATAACTAATCGTCATCTCAAAAACTCAGAAAGGTCATGAACTATTAGCTATTATGTTACGCATACATATTCGTAACGCCGTCCTTCGTATTTAATCTGTCACATTCCATCTTATTAACTTTCACAATTTTTCACGGATTTATTCCGGATAAAACCCAAATACTAAGTTTCGTATGGGTTAAAATACTATATAATATATAGAGTATTTTGGTCTACAAACATGAAACTTAATATAAGTTTCATGTTTGTAGACCAAAAACTGAGAGGGTGAGGTGTTAGGCAACCTTTTTTAAACAAATATATATATATATATATATATATACGCATACATAAATATATATCGAAAGAGGTTTGGGTTTACTATAAGCATTTTAAACAGATATTACGCAAGTATAAATCATTTAGACTATCATCATGAATATACTCATTATGATGATATTATTTGAAATTCTCTCTGACTTCTTCAAGTGGAATAAAAATAAGAGGCAATATTTTTGCAACGCTCCTCGTAATACGTTGAATTATAGTTTTAAATGAGAAAGTCAAGTATCGTGATTGAATTATGTTCCTAACAGAAACAATTCTTTCGAACGAAACTAGTTATTCTAAAAAAATCTATTGTTGTTTTATAGGGGGTATCCTTTGTCTTTCGAGACTGAATGGAGGCATCGACATCGAAAGTGCATTTGTGTATTATTTTTTTAATGCTACATACTGTCAAAGTCTATAAAAATGTACTGTCTAGCAAACAAACTCACACACACAAACACGCTGACAAAGCGGCGTTTTTATATAAACAGGCACACTTTGCTTGTACGAGAACAAAACATCTCAAATGTACATCTGATATTAGGTTGTATAAAGAGGTTAACTTTTATCATATTCGATCTGTTCTTTCTTTAATCTTATTTTTTCCGATTATCAATTTCTGATAACTATACGAGGAATTTCCATATGTACGGCATAATTACGTTGACACACCGATTCACGCTGGATCACCGAAGGTTAGCAACCTTGAGCCTAGTCAGTACTAAATGGGTGACCATTTGGGATTTCCAGGCGCTGTATGTGCTCTCCGTTTTATAGGCAGTGTTTACAGTCGCCCTGGACTTCTGCTTGCCACTGGACTAGACCAGTGCCGATTCAGGACAGGTGTAGCTGTGAATTGCATAACCCTTGCCTCACAATTACACGTACAACATCCCTTACAGGGGGTATCCTTTGTCTTTCGAGACTGAATGGAGGCATCGACATCGAAAGTGCATTTGTGTATTATTTTTTTTAATGCTACATACTGTCAAAGTCTATAAAAATGTACTGTCTAGCAAACAAACTCACACACACAAACACGCTGACAAAGCGGCGTTTTTATATAAACAGAGGTAGTGCTAAGTTGCATTCCTGAAGTATAGCGCAATTTTGATAGACCTTAAGTAAGTAAGCTCAATACACTCCAGAGCAAATATAATGCTAAGAAGTAAAATGTAAAACGAAAATTCTAGCAAATCAGATTAAAATTTACTTTATTAGGTACCAGTTCACACACACACACACACGCGCGCACACACACATATATATACATATAATATATATATATATATATATATATATATATATATATATATATATATATATATATATATATAATTTAATGTTTGCATCATAATCCTCTACGAATACATTTGACGTTCGGCATGAAAGGAAGACGCGATATGTAAATTTTTTTGCGAATCAGTGTCTTCTATCAAAACATTTGCAACAGAAACAAGTACCAACGGATGTAGGTAAGAATGTTTGTATGAATAAATATACTATAATTGAGCTCTGCTTGTAATTTAGCACATTTTAATAACAATTATGTTTTCACAGTTGGCCGAATAAGTTATTAAATGAAATGAACAGCACAGAATCCCCCCAGCTTTATGTAAACGAAATTCAATCAAAGTTAGATCGCTGACATAAATCCATGAAATCCAGTAAACCAAATCAGGTAGAAGGACAAGGCAGGGAGAGAAATCGAGAAAAGTATGACGGAACACAGGAGGACTACGATGAAAGAATTTAAACGATAATGCGTAGTAATCTTAAAATTTTTGTGTAATTTTTAACGGGCATTTTTAGTGTTTGTCAAATGATAAATAAACAACAGAAACACTTATTTTTGTAAGCATTTTTATTTTGTCGTGACTCTTTAAAAAACTACAACAATAAAAAGTACTCATTCGTACTGAATTTTAAACCTCGAAACTTGGTTCTATTCCTGTAGCATATTGCAAAATAGTCATCAACCGCACGGTTCACTATATCCGATTGTGAGGCCCCAGCTTGCGGTCTCTAGGGAGTGTGGAGCCAATTTAATTGCCATTGCACCCAGGTCCACTCTGACCCGGAGTGGTAGTACCTGTTTGGGTCCCAACTATGGGTTAAATAGAAACTGACTTGCAAAAAACAAATATGTTCTATTAAAAAAAAAATCTTCAAAATCACCGGATTCGGCATTAAATAACCTGAAAAGGGTTGATATGCCGTAAAAAAATAACCAACCAACCAACCAACCAACCAACCAACCAGCACGGTTCCTCCTTCTCCTCCTATTCCTCCTTCTCCTACTACTAGTATGATCGCTCAATTGACTACAGAATTGGACGGTGCTATATGAGCAAGTATTATATAAATTGTAGGTGCTATATGAGCAAGTATTATATAAATTGTAGGTGCTATATGAGCAAGTATTATATAAATTGTAGGTGATATATGAGGAAGTATTATATAAAAGGTTCTCATGCAGTAGACGTTTTTCTGAACTTCTTTCGCGTGTCTCGTCCACTATTTCGAATGCGTAGCATTGGACCGGTATCAGTGAATTTTTCCTCGGACCCCCAGAAGCTCGCTATTATATCCGGGTTGTTATTAAACTAGGCTTTTATTTGGGACCAGTAAAATCTCTCTTATATCAGGGTTTACATTCAAGTATATTATATACAGTGACACGTGTTACTTGATTTCAAAATTTTAAAAAGTTATTCGAAGAAATTACTGTACCTTACACGAACAAAATGTAGGAAAAACTGATTCTTCAATAATTATGAACGAGAAAAGGAACAATAACTAGTAATTTAATTTGTGCTGCTGTTGCCAGAGAGAATTTTATGAAATGAAAGTTTTTTACGAGGCATTGTTTGTAAGTTCGTCTAAGATAAGACCACATATATATTTTTATGTATGCATGCAGGTTTGCGTTTAACATCCGTTTTGCTGTCTTCCTTTGTTCACGGTTACGATTTCCTTGCAAATTGTTTTATTGTTATCTTTTTTTTATTGATTTATATTTCTTGTATTGCGCTCCTGTTCAAATGAAAAATACGGGGATTAAGTAGTAAGAAAAAACCACTCGACATGTCGTTTCTCTGGAGCGGGAAAGAATGAGAACAATGACGATCAAACACAGGAAGAAGTATTCATATAATAAACAGCAAAGGCGGTCTTTTTACTTTTCAACAGAAACACTAGAATTTACGGTTCTTTGTTGACAACCAGAATGTTTTGAATTCTAATGCTAACATATAACAATAAAAAAAGATGTTTGCTTATTGTATTTATTTGCTTCCGCACCAAAGAAGACCGTTTTAATGTGGTGTATAAACAAAATCCCCTAAAAGTAGGCAAAAGGGGGGCACTCTGGTTACCAAAAATGATAATTGTCCCAGTATAGATGGTTTACCCCCATTGACTGGTACAAATAATCTTAAGGCGCAGCATCTGCAGAACAGATACTACACTTTGATCCCGGCCCAAAGGCCAAAAACAACAGAAAAAGGTAAGCCTAAGGACACGTCAGATATTTTCCGTCAGAATACTTTTCACACTTCACAAAACAATATTTTCTAGAAGAGCGATAATAGAGAGTGCATCATTTTAATACACACACACACACACACACGAATGCACACACACACATACACACACAAGCACATACACGCAAATATATCTATCTATCTATCTATATATATATATATATATAAAGTAGTAGCGTTCATGTGTATGTGTGGGTCTGTGTGTGTATCTGTGTGTGCAACTCTGCTACACGTCACATCACTGGACCGATTATGACAAAACATAGCATGATGATGGTCACCACCTGAGGGATGGTACACACCATTTTTCAAGGTTAAGGTAAAATGTCAAGGTCATAGCGTATCTATGTACAGCACACACCACTGGTCTGATTATGAACAAACCTGGCATGATAATGGTGTCCCAACTAGGGATGGTGCACACTATTTTCCAAGGTAAAGATCAAAGCTCTAGACCAAGGCCTATGTATTAATATACTCGTTCTCAGCCCACGTTTCTGGAGCGATCATGATCAAACAAGACATGATCATGGACTACGACATGGAGTTAGTGTACACCGTTTTTCCAGGTCAAAGCCGAATGTTAAGGTCAGTTTAGCTAGTACACACACATACATACAGACACAGACACACATACACACACAGACACACAGACACACAGACACAGACACACACACAGACACACACAGACACACACACACACACACAGACAGACACACAGACACACACACACACAGACACACAGACACACAGACACACACACAGACACACACACAGACACACAGACACACACACAGACACACACACCCACATATATATATATATCTTAAAGTTTGTTTTTAATATTTAAATTTCATCAAAACAATGAATACATTCGGAGTTCATTCTTTAGCTCATGAATTTTCGATGGAGGCTCATCTCACCAGAGGAAAAGTCATTAGCGTAATATTAGATATAGTTTGCAATAATCTTTGCTATTCAGTACATAATAAGACATAATATAAAAGATTAAATCTCTTAAAGGGAAAAAGATAAAGAGAAAAAAGGTTGAAACAAAGAAAGTATATGGAATGATGGTATCCAAACAGGAAATTTATAGTCGTAATGACGATGCCGTAAATGCACGCAAACCTAGCGACCAATAAGCAATATAATCTTTGGATTGCTAGAGAATATATAAGTATTTCTCCAGCAAGACAACATCGTTTTTCACAAGCAACAAACCAGAAGTCCAAAACTCGAGTTTCGCCCTCATTTTGGGTTTATCAGTTAGACACATCCGAACTGGGATACTGAAAATCTAGACTCGCTAGATAAGCCTGTTGTGATGGTATCGTCCTTACGAATATAATATAATTCCTACTTGCAGCGGTTGGCTTTATCTGTGTCAGTTTTTTTTACATAGGCATCTTTACTTGTCAAGGCAATTGGGCCACTCGAGGATAAAGGTTAAAGAGTATAAAGTAGTAAATTTGACAATGTAGTAATTTACAGTAATGGGAATTCAGTAAATTTGTTAACTTAAGGGAAACGGCTTATCAAGAACTTGTTTACATTGGACTTGAAGACAACCATAATGTAGTCAGCTGGAAAACAGGAAAACGGAAGACAGTTTCACAGGCGCGGAGTTCTAACAAATAAGCTTTGTTCATGGAATCTACGTTTAGGTTAAGGCACAGATGAAAAGTGGGGGAATTATTGATAGTGTTTTTAGCTAGACGAATGTTTGTTGTGAAAGTTTGGCGAAGGGGCACCACAGATTAATGCTAAGTCGAGCACTTGCCATGAAAATAACGATAAACCAAAGACAAACTGGCTACATCTCTTCTGAGAGATAGAGGTTGCAGGGAAGGAAAAAGGATATCTCCTACGAGGCTACGAGGTCTATTTTGAACTCTGTGAAGACAGTATTAGTCCTTTCTAGCAGCTCCTGTTCAGATGTGGCAACAGTACTCCATCCTTGGACGAACTTGGCTGTTAAATAGTTAGAGACTTGCATCAGCAGTTAGATATCTACTGGCTCGATAGAAGGATCCCACCATTTTCCCAGCGGTTTTGGCAACAGATTTGATGTACGTGTTCCATTTCAGATCAGGAGTAAATATAAAGCCCAGAAGCTTGTCAAAAATGGAGCCTGCCCAAGATGGGGATCAGAGCGTTGGTGATATAAAGTTAGAAGCTTGGTTTTAGATGCATTAAAATAACAATTTTACTACGTGCTCAAGGTAAGAGGAGAGAGAATCGAAGAGAACTTGGTCATTTACCCTCTTAGATGTGCTACCATAGATGGTAGTGTCATCAGCAGAAATGTCTACAAATGATGTGAGGGGGTTTGATTTGGGAGATCATTAATGTAAATCAGGAAGAGAGCTGGGTCTAAGATGGAACCCTGAGGGACTCCAGTATTAATACTGTGCGCTTTTGATTTCTGCCCATCAACTACTATTCTTATGAACCTTAATAGTTCAATAATTGAGAAGACATTTCCCGCTATACAGTAGCTGGAGATCTTCTGAAGTAAACCTTTACGCCTTACTCTATCAAAGGCTTTTGATATATCAAGAGCGATTGCCCTAGAAAGGTTGCCTCCGTCGAGAGATTCGCTAATCCTATGTGATATAACTCAAAGCACATCTGCTGTAGATCTAGTAGAACGGCAATCATATTCCGTGTCACTAAGAAGGTTATTTTGGCTGACATGGTTGACTACTTCTCTATTTAATACAGATTCCAGCAACTTACGCACAGGACACTTATTGGCCTGTATTGAGAGGGAGATGACCGATCACACAAATTCTTAAATACAGGGCAGACTGCTGAGATTTTCTAGGCTTATGGGAAACAATTCTTATGAAGACAATGTTTAAACAGTTCTGTAAGTATGGACGCTATTTCTGGTTGAAGTTTTTTGTGTACCATGATTGGAATACCGTCAGGGCCGGTTGCTTAACTGGAATCAAGGTTTTTTGATTAGTTTGGCAATATCACGTATAGATATTTGTATATCACATAGCGTGTTTTCTGATACAGGATGAAATGTAGGAGGTTGGTGGCCTTGGTTGCAAAGGGTAGAATTAGCTGCAAAGTTCTTGGTTTTGTCTGATGCTGACGAGATAACCTCAGGTCCATTTATTATAGTTGGGATAGAGCACACGTTTCTGTCCAGGATTCTTTTTATATATTTGCCAAAACTGCTGGGAGCCAAGCCGCTGCTCAGCTACTTTGGACTTGATGGACTGAGTATACAACTCTCTTGCGTTCTTTATTACGTTTTCACAATCGTTGCTGGCAGTTCTGAAAGCAGCTTTAGTCTCAGTACATCTATTACGTTGGAAGCAATGGAAAAAGTGATTTCTGTGCGCAATGGCAGCGACACATTCTGGAGAGAACTACGACTGGTTGTTAGGTCTTCGCTGGAACTTTTTCAAGGATATAAAACGTTCAATACCTACAATTAACTATTCCATAAGGTCTTATACTATACAGGACACAACCGTTTTAAACATGGAACGCAGAGGTAGATCTGATATACATGTACAGAAGCTATCCCAGTCTGCCATAGAGTATCGATATACTGTACGATGGAAGAGGTACATCTGATGACTTATTACATTTCATTTTTATCTTAACTGATACAATAGAATGGTCGGAAGATTCAAGTGGAGACAGAACGGAAGCTGAACATAGTTCGAGGCAAATTGTGAGAAAAATGTCTAGGAGATTTGCATACTGTCCGTCAGAATCGACCACAGGGATTAGTTCATGAACAATCTGAGTGAGGTTATAAGCAATGGAGAAATCACGACAGAACCTCCCCTCATCATCGGTCTTGTTTGAGTGGGTTAACCATTCCACATTGTGAACATTAAAGTCTCCTCGCACGTGAATGTTAGCCGAAGGATGAGCAGATAGGACATGGTAAATTTTCTCAGATATGCTTTTAAATATAGTAACTCCGCTGTTGTGGGGGCGATAGAGAGTAAATATAAAAACACTAGTGTGAGCAAGTGTAACCCGAAAGTATAAAAAGGGTAAGTTAGGACCTTCTCTGGGGATGCCCCTACCACATAGAAATCCATCTTTAATATAGGCACATATTTCATGCCCATGGCGATCTTGATGGTCAGATTTGGAAGTTAAGTGAAAGTATCCTTTAATTATGAACTCATCTAGGGGATTAGTCTGCCCAATGCCAGTTTTGCTTAGGTCTGGTTTAGTCTCCTGTAATTGTGTTTCAACATCTGATGTTGGAGAAGGGTACATGGTAGTGGGGGTCTACGTTGGAAGATTAAGATCCGGATTTAATTGTGTATCCTTAAAGTTGATATGCTTCCTGTGTGTTTGGCATGTTTGCTAAGTTGGTAGAGCGCTCACCTTGCATACAGGTGGCTCAGGTTTCAAACCACGATTTCAGATGCGTCTATCTGATGCGTCCAAAATGAGGGCGAAACTAACTAGAAAGTCCAGTATGTGGAAATGCCTTATTACATTTTGTGTGGAGAAATTAAATTACATATATATATATACATATATATATATATATATATATATATATTTATATATATATATATATATATATATGTATTAATATAAGTAAATTTTTGTGTCTGTGTGTACGTTCCCTACAAAATTACTTCGTCAATTTTTAGTCTACAGACTCCAGATTTAACATTAATGTTATCGAGATTTGGAATAAAATCCTTTTAATCGGTTTTCGGCTAAAAACTTGCTTGTCAAGAGGTTAAAGTAAAACGATTTAACCTTGGAAAATTCTACCAAACTTCTCCGCCAGATTTGGGTCCAAACTTCTCCGCCAGATTTGGGTCTAAACACTTGCAATTTTGATATAGATACATGAACCTGGATCAAATATGTTAATTTGATTTAAGCCCCAAAACACAAACCTTTAGTGGTTAAAATTGGGGTGTAAGTTTTAAAAAAATTGGCATCTGCGGTCTCTACAATTTTGGTGTAAACATTTGAAATTTCACATAAAATGAATTCAAACATAGGGAAAGCTTTTTACTCGATGTTTGGCCGAAAATTTGTCTGCCAAGTGGTCAAAGTTATAAAGATTTGACCTTTGCGATCTCTAGCAAATTACCCAGCCAATTTTGTGTTAATCATTTAAACTTTTACATAATGGCTATCCAGACACGCAGCAAGTAGTTTAATTAGTTTTTGTGCGAAACTCTGGCTGCAAAGAGATCAAAGTTAAAAGAGTTGCCATTTGCCAACTCTCCCAAACTTCTCTGCGAATTTTGGGTGTTAACGTTTTAAATTTTAGATGTAGGGCTCCTGGACATACTTCAAACTTTTCAATATATATATAAGCCTCGTCACCCTTTGTTTACCTAGGAATCTGCTATTGGTCACTACCTCGCTGAAAGTCCAACGTGTGCCAATGCATATAAAATGGACTGGTTCAGGATTTTACACCTGGCTGACTCTTCGAATCACCTGAGGATTCTTGAGTAAGTATACATCCTCTCACGCAGGCCCTCTCTCTTTCTACAGAAGGAATTCGTAAAATCTTATTTGGGGATATTTTTTAAATTTTAACTTCCCCATGTATCCCAATTTGTACATATATATTATACAATTGTACATATTCTACAACGTATAATTTGCTCGTATTTTTTCTCTAATCCCAATAGCTAATTCGCCCTTCATTTATATATATATATATTTAATTTTTCATTTCATTCATTCGTTATAATTTTATAAGTAATCCCCACTTAAGTTTTCCCTCTTGGGTGACATTTGTTTTACACTTGATAGAAATTCAACGATTGACTCCTGACGAGTTTGTTGATGGAAGGGGTCCCTAGAATATTCCCGACCTTACTTAACGCGCTTTATATATATATATATATATATATGCACATACAGTTTTGAACAGTACATATGGCCCGAGCAAAGCCGGGCTAAACTGCTAGGGTACACACACACACACACACACACACACACACACACACACACACATATATATATATATATATACGTTTTATCGTTATTTCCATTAGAAGTGCTCGTCTGAGCTCCAGTCTCTGGTCCCCCTCGCCAATCTTTCACGAAAAACACCCGTCTAGCACTGTCAGTAATTTTCCCCACTGTTTATCTGTGCCTAAATCAAAACATAGATTCCATGAACAAATCTTTTTTCTTAGTAGCTCACGCGTGTAGAACTCTCTTCTGTTTGCCTGTTTCCCACCTAACTAAAATTTGGATGTTCTAAGTCCAACATAAACAAATTCCTGATGAACCGAACCCTTAAATAAGACACTTCATCAGATCTCCATTACTTTCGATTAGTACAGTATTGTCCCATTGATTACTGCGCACGCAATAACCCTTATCCCCAAGTGGCCTCCGAGCCTTGATAAAGAAAAAAAAGCACTAGCCCAAATGTAACATCATTACTCCATACATGGGCGAATGGTGGCCTTATAGAAGTACAGGATAAATTCGGGAATAAGTAATTTTCTAGCACCGTAGAGAAGGCCCACCTTCTTCGCACCTGTCTTGCCAATACTCTCAATGTATCTATTCCAGTGCATGTTCCCTGTAAACGGTAGTCCGAAGAATTTTAAGGAAGGTAATGTGTTCGTGCGCATTGCTATTGGTGGTAGTGAAGGTTTCTTGTAATTATTGAAGGAAACAAGCTTAGTCTTAGCAGCATTGAATGTGACCATCCATTTTTGTCCCAATTCCCCTACAGATTCGACGTCATTCTTTTAGTGTTTCTGCCATTTCCTTAGATATGTATTCATTTGTTTTCCCTTCATGCCTATTATAGTGAGTGGTGCCATCAGCAAATATACCCATCTCAGAAACAATTTTATCTTTTTTTATTTTCATATAGGAATATCAAGAATAATAAATAGTCCGAGGATAGACCCCTGAGGTACTCCCGCATTCATATCATATTGTTTAGATGTACGATCGTCGAGGACAACATGAATTTTACTCTTACTTAATTTAATTACTTTATGTATTCTTCCAGTGATACCATATGATCTAATTTTCCTTAGAATACCATCGTGTTATACCGTGTCAAAAGCCGTAGATATATCGAGGGCAACCGCTCTAGCCTCCCCTGTTTTGTCCAGTGAACGGTATATACGTTCAGAGATTACAGTTAAGCAATCTGCTGTGAAAAGAGCTTGCCTTAATCCATACTGATTGTTGGTCAGGAGTTTAGCAGCTGTAAGTTGATTGAGTAGGGCTTGATTAATTAAGGACTCAAATATTTTGTCAAAAAGCGGGAGAAGGATAATAGGGCGATAATTTAATGGGTCAGAATTCTTGAAAACTGGTACCACAGAAGCGGTTTCCCAGCGGTCAGGGAAGCCAGATTCGTTAAGGCATTTGTTGCAAAGTTTGGAGAGTACTGGAGCAACCTCAGCGGAGCATTTTCTTAATAGAACAGACGTGATGAGATCGGCTGCACATGCTTTTGAAGTGTCTAAGTTTTTTAGTGATACCATGTAACTGGGAAGGGTTGATTTTAAAGTCATCTAGTGTGGCATCTGCCCGCAAAGGAAAGTCAGGGAGGGAATATTTTGCCGGATCCAGTGTGGAGTTTGAGGCAAAACGACTGGCGAGCAGGTAAGCCTTCTCGGTTGCGTGTAAATACTTTCTCTGCTTCGATGCATTTTATGGTGTCCAGTGTATACTGTCTTATGTACATCAGTAGTCATCGACATATAGTACTGTTTTGTTGTATGAAAACTCATCAATTTCGCTAGACTATAACCTCTCCCAAGACGATATTAAACCTAGAACCATCGCGTTGACAGTCGGCAATTCTACCTATCGACCCACGGGAGCGGTGCCCGCAAATGATCTCAGCAAATGGCTCTTTTAAACAAACAATCGGCCACCCCTATTATAATGTGCTCAAACCGTTTATTTACAAACAAACAGATAGCCTCGAATTTTTCAGCCAATAAAGTAGCGGGCGAGACTATTTACCACAGTGCTCTATCCAAAGAGGGGGTCTTAAATATATTTGTAGTCATCGATATATAGTACTGTTTCGTTGTATCACAATTCATCAGTGCGGTTAGAGTAGCAACTCTCCCAAGACGATGATTTGACCTAGAAACATCGCGTTGACAGTCGACTGTACTATCCATCGACCCACGGGAACAGTGCCTTCAAATAATCGCGCCAAATATCTATTTACAACAAACATTCAGCCACCACTTTTTCATGTCAAAATTCCTGTACTGTCTAGTTGTATAAAATGTTCTAATGAATGTGTATATACGTTTGTATGTACGTGTCACAGTTATCTATATTACGTGTGTATATACGTGTGTACGTTTAATCTAGTTTTTCTATTGTTCGTTTAATCGGTGCGTGTTTAACACTTACGACAGTGTTTATATACAGAGTGATCCCTCAAAACGGGCCCCAAATCTAATTAGGCCCCGCTTCTTTGTGTTTTGTCCGAATGAAATGAAACTTTGGTCATAACTGGGTTATTATATTCAAAACATCACATTAAAACACTATGGTCTTTGGCCTTTTTTTCTTCGTTCTACAGCATATGTTCTAGATGGCCTCCATTTAACTGTTGTTTTTGTGTCTGCTTTGGGTCACCCTGTATTAACAAATACAGTTTAATAACGGACATATAACATTTACTACAGAAATGGGCAAATAACAGCTCAATGAGGTTTTAAGATCGGGCCAAACAAAGAAGTATACCTGGTCCGTCTAGAGTTTTCTTTGATGGAAAGCTGCGCAGAAGATTCATTCAAATTAATAAAAAATCTCGGATTATCTTTTTAACAAATATTTCCCCATAGGAAAGTTTCAACCAGAATATAACCAACATGACCTCCCATAACACTAAAGGCAGCCTAATCGCCGCCATCAGTCGAGTATTCGCCGAGCTCCCTCCAATGCTAAAGGAAAAGGCATGAATCTAGTTCAAGACTCGTGTCAAGGCAGTGTTTGAGGGTGAATGCAGCTACATTCAAGAGGTGTAAGCTCTACTATGTGATCCAGTTACCCAATTTGATTTTTTTAATAGAAGTTTTAAATTAAAGCTGTATTATTGTTTTCTTTAGGGCGGAAATTCTATTGTACCACTTTGTAGCTTGTTCTGACGTTTTGTTTAGCATTGAATCTTACGTCATGTTGAATTTAATATTTTCTCATTAATTTACTATTCTAAAAATATTTTATTTTTACAAGATGCCCAGTCACTGAAGGTTTGTGAACTTTAATCGATTCTTTATTTTAGATGCTATCTTCCTGTAATTTTAATCAAATCTTACAAACAAATAGCGACGTATGAGGGAGTTGGGACGTTTTTTTTTTAACATGCAAAATTCAAACAGTCTTTATCTATGAAGAATACTGTCTTTTCAATGTTGCCTATTTTTTCAACTTCACATATTTGTGCTATTTTCAAAACGTTATTCATGACAGATCGCAAGAATCCTTGAATAGCGATTTATATATATTTTTTATCGTTCTTGATGTTTTCCTTTAGTTAATGAAGCGTTTGGGGTTTGTCAACATGCACGTTCTCTTAAAGATATGTCCTCAAAAGAAGCTCAGGTTTAGTCACGTCTGATGAACGTGGTGGCCATTTGATATTGCCATAGCGAAAATAATGTTGTCGCAAAAGCATTGCCTGACAATCTCCATGATGTATCTGGCCGTATGCGTACGTTGTTTAATGCTATATTATCTATAATTGATTTTGAAAATACCATCTGCAGAATATCTTAAACAGAGAAAAATCTTCATAAATAGGGAGCCGACAAGGAGTTACTGACCCCTCAGTGATTTTCTGGACACCCTGTATTATTTTATTTCTACATATATTATTATGGATTTGTATTTTTGTACAATATATTATATATATATATATATATATATATATATATATATATATATATATGTATGAAGTTGTGAAACAACGAAACAGGTCTGTATGTCGATGACTAAAATATATTTTATAAAGCTCCCCTCTTTGGTAGAGCACTCTCGTAAATTATCTTACTCGCTACTTAATTTAGCTGAAATAATGCGAAGCTCGCGATTTGTTTACAAACAAACGTTTGAGCCCTCTACGAGTAGCGGACGGATGTTTATTTAAATAATCGTTCGGACAGGTTAATTTCGGCCACTGATTCCGTAGTCAAGGGGTAGAACTGCCGACTGTCATCACGACGGTTCTAGGTTCGATCCTCGGCTTGGGAGAGGTGTTAGTCTAGCGGCACTGATGAGTTGTGAAACAACGAAACAGGTCTGTATGTCGATGACTAAAATATATTTTATAAAGCTCCCCTCTTTGGTAGAGCACTCTCGTAAATTATCTTACTCGCTACTTAATTTAGCTGAAATAATGCGAAGCTCGCGATTTGTTTACAAACAAACGTTTGAGCCCTCTACGAGTAGCGGACGGATGTTTATTTAAATAATCGTTCGGACAGGTTAATTTCGGCCACTGATTCCGTAGTCAAGGGGTAGAACTGCCGACTGTCATCACGACGGTTCTAGGTTCGATCCTCGGCTTGGGAGAGGTGTTAGTCCAGCGGCACTGATGAGTTGTGAAACAACGAAACAGGTCTGTATGTCGATGACTAAAATATATTTTATAAAGCTCCCCTCTTTGGTAGAGCACTCTCGTAAATTATCTTACTCGCTACTTAATTTAGCTGAAATAATGCGAAGCTCGCGATTTGTTTACAAACAAACGTTTGAGCCCTCTACGAGTAGCGGACGGATGTTTATTTAAATAATCGTTCGGAGAGATTAATTTCGGCCACTGATTCCGTAGTCAAGGGGTAGAACTGCCGACTGTCATCACGACGGTTCTAGGTTCGATCCTCGGCTTGGGAGAGGTGTTAGTCTAGCGGCACTGATGAGTTGTGAAACAACGAAACAGGTCTGTATGTCGATGACTAAAATATATTTTATATATATATATATATATATATATATATATATATATATACAGCTAAATGTGTGTGTGTGTGTGTGTGTCTGGTTACGAATAGGCTCCTATATTGTTGACTATTTTAAAAATGATTACATATAATGATAGAAGATGTATCGACATACAGGAATGGGTACGTTTGATCTGGCAGAACGTGGAGTCTGCGTTCGCGCCGGGTCCACAACGTATGGAAATAAAACAAAAGAGCTAAAAAATAAAACGTTTGCAAGCGTTTTTGATATAGATATACATAAGAATACTTTGATAAGTATGTTTTAACTTAAATCAGGATGATATAATAAAATTGTGGGGTCTGCGTTCGCGCTTGACCTCCATAGAATGAAAATAGGCACACACTTTAATAAAGACTTTTCATATCCATTTGCGTTAGTATACTTTGATAATTATGTTACAGTTTGAAGAAATATGGTATGATAAAATTATGGCGTGTTCGTTCGCACCTGACCTCGATAGAATGGAAATATGTCACAAAGTTTAACAAGGTTTTTTTTTAATATAGATTCGCAGAACATTGTGATAAGTGTTTCAGTGTGAACAGGTATGATATAAAATTGTGGGGTCAAGTATGTTTTAACTTTAATACGACTGGTATAATAAAATTGTGGGGTCTACGTTCGCGTCTGGCCTCCATGGAATGGAAATAGGCATGCACTTTAATAAATACTTTTCATATCTATTTGCGTAAGTATACTTTGATAATAATGTTTCAGTTTGAAGAAATATGATATATGGGGTGTTCGTTCGCACCTGATCTCCATAGAATGGATATATGTCACAGAGTTTAACAAGGTTTTTTTAATATAGATCCACAGAACATTGTGATAAGTGTTTTAGTGTGAACAGGTATGGTATAATAAATTATGGGGTTTATCTATTTTATTTTTACTTTCATCATATTTTGCTTTAGTTTTGATACCACCAAATTCATCCCAAATTTACAACCCTTCCTTTTCATAACCTATCATACTTTCATAAATCAGTCCATTTTCTGTAGGCTGTTTTTGAACCCAGTCAACGACGGGTTCTTTTGCTAGTATATATATATTTGTTTCAGTTCCATTATAATATATATTAGTCCTTGCGCGAAAGAACAGGATACAAAATGTTTTAAATAATAATAGAATAACAATAGCAAAGACTTTCGCTGGCGAGGACTACTATTTACCGTAACCATTTATACAATCCTTTTGAAATGTTGATCTCTATTTTTCTCGTTATGTACGGCATATTTGTTAATGAAACCAATCTGAAATATGTTCCTTATAAAATTTTAAATATGTTCTATTCTAAAAGAAGTATAAAAACAATTAATTTAAAAATGTTATTTAAATGTTTTTGTTTTTCTCATTATTAAGACCTGTATTCCAAAGAGGCGGTTGCAAAAAATGGGTTGTGGTGTGAGGAGGAATACAACTTAAACAGAGAGAATATTCATAGCTGTAATAATACAAAGAGGGGTAAAAAATGAGTTGTGGTGTGAGGAGAAATATAAACTGACACAGAGAAAATATTCAGACCTGTAATAATACAAAGAGGGGTTGCAACAAAGAGTTACGGTTTGAGGAGGAATAAAAACTGAAATAGAGAGAAGGAGAGTTTTAAAATATAATCTTAAAAAGATAAGATACAAGTTAGAAAAGCATTTCATCCAAGGCATGAAATTTGTTAAACAATTTTTTTTTACTAAAATAAAGGTACAATATTTGAATTTTATTTATCTTCAAACTGCACTTTTATAAATTCTGCAAAGTAAGGTATAAAAATTTAATTTAAATTGAATCAAAAATACCTTGAATTTATTTTATGTAATGCACATTTTGTTGCAATTTAAAAACATTATCTTTCATCTAACTATTAATGATATAGATATAAAATTTTCAATGATTTTATTTTAGAGTGCAACAGAATGTACATTACATAGAGTGTATAGTAAAACATATTGTTTAACAATTTTCATCATGCCTTGGATGAAATGATTTTCTAACTTATATATATATATATATATATATATATATATATATATATATATATATATATATATATATGGGGGTGCGTGTGTGGGCGTGGGTGTGTGCGTGAGTGTATGTATATATAATGTTTATAATATTTATTTATAATAAATATAT
>NC_136496.1:9588772-9623772 GCF_053919585.1 Euprymna scolopes | reverse complement strand
CTTTTTAACATTATAGATCTGAAGAAAATGAGTCTGCATATATATATATATATATATATATATGTATATGTATATGTATATATATATATATATGTTGTTTGCGTTTTCTATTAATATTAACATCAAAAAGCGGATATTTTATTTTAATTTTTTCGCTGTTAGCTGTTTTTAAAGTGCTATACACTCTTCTTATATCCATATGTATATATATATATATATATATATATATATATATATATATATATATAAATGACTTACCTCTTATTTTTTATGGAACATATTTTTATTTATTTATTTATATTATTATGTATTATTACGCGCATTAAAAGTATACATTTTTGCATGTAGTAATATTTAACAATAAATATATAAAACATACACAAACACACACACATACACACCCACCCACCCACACACACACACACACATATATATATATATATATATATATATATATATATATATATATACATATATATTAATTGCATTTTCACCCCAAAACTAGCACATTGCCACTTTGAGATAGAGGGCTACTATCAGGGACATAAACATCATGGTACTATGTAGGGAGTTGAGCAGCAAGATTTCGGTTCACGTTTGAACTTAAATATATATATGCATGTATTATATATATATATATATATATATATATATATATATTCTAAATTGGATTTAAGTCTTGTGACTGGCGTGACCAGTTGAAAGTACTGATACCATTATTTTCAAACAATTCTTTTGTAAGTGTAGTTTGGATTGACGCAGAAATGTCCCACAATTAGTTGCAGATTTCTGAAGGTTTTTCTCTAGAATCGTCTGATATAGGCTATCATAATTCTACCATGGATTACTTGTAACTTACTAGTGGCCGTTCATAAAAAGACAAAAAAAAACGCTCCCAATTTAAGTAAACAACACCCAAAACACTCTTGTTTAAGACAGTAATAATACACGGCCAAACAGTTGCCGCTGTATTCACCCAGAAAGTTCAACCTCTGTTTCATTTTACCAGATAATCTATTCCAAAAACCCAAACGTTACATCATGGCTTAATCAGTTTTGACATGTTTGGCTTCCAGTATTTGCTTCGTAATCCTGAATGAATCTGTATGATATAGGGCTCTGCTAATAATATCCTCACTTACATTAATTCCAGATCAGTTTTAATTTCAGGAGTAAGAAATGCTTTTGTTCAAATTACTGGACATGCACCTTGAAGTATTCACGTATATTTATCTCGGTCTTCCATTTATTGGTAAAATTCTATTTACCGTCGATATACTTATGATTCTTTTTAATGATATTTTAAGTGCTGAATTCATGTTTTTACTAAGTTTTCGGTAATCCTGATTTTTTGACGTTCAATGATTCTATATCGTATATATTAGGATAATTATTTAATATTTGCGAATTGTTATATTGGAATTGTAAGATGCACATTAAAGAGGCAGATAATTAGTAGCACTATCTTGTAAACAACTGTATGCTTTTCTGATAACATTACAATAATTTAGAAACTTATGTACTTTATGTCCTTTATATTAGAAAGTTCTGATCATTAATTCATTGAAAAATATCATGTATTCAGTAATTTGGAACTTTAATTAAAAATAGATTCCACCATAAAAACTAAACCTAACTTAAACTAACTTTATTTGCCAAATATTAGGTAAAATGGCGAATATAAAGTGAGTTTAACATTAAATGACATTTAGCCCATATTTGTGCGTTTAACTACGTGTGAGAGTCATTGTAAAATCGAAAATATAGGAAATGTCAAGCAATTATAAACTGTATCTATATCGTTAAATAGTCCTCACGACAAACTCGCTTGTTACTTTTTCTCCCTCTTTCTTTCTCTCTCCCTTATTCTCTCTATGTCTTCCACTCTATCTCTCTGCCTTTTCTTCTAAATTCCATGATCTCTCTTTTCCTTTTGGATAAATTTGTCAGGACATCAAAACCAAACCAATTCGAAGGCAAAAAGTGTCGAAGACAGGTTGACAGTTTGTCACTTTTGAGAATAACACTAGTCTTCCATAATGTCGACTTTCAAGTCTGTCTGTCATTAGAATTTCTTATACACACATCGGTAAACATGCCAACTTTGAAAACATGCAATTTCACACGAAATATGATTCTCGTAAAATTGTCTTCCTTTATCGCTCTTTCACATAACTGGACCCGTTCTTTATAACTACTAATTTATTATAAGACCACGTCTAGAGCATGGGTCTCATATTTGGGTTGGTTAACCCTTTTCTAAGTCTAAGGTTATTCATAAACAGCAAAAAGATATCGCTAATTCGATTTGTCCCACTCTTGTTCTTTAACACAACTTCTCTCTCTCCGGGGTACTGTTGCGAGTTTTAGTCTATTTTATACATACTATTATCACATATATATCCTCATCTGGCATCAATTTAAATGGATGGCTCTCGTCTTGGGAAGGCCTCATGTGTTGACAAGCTTCTGGGCGTTACCTTTACTCTTGATCTGAAATAGAACACGTACATCAAAGCTGTTGCCAAAGCCGCTGGAAAAATGTTAGGATCCTTCGATCGATGCAGTAGATAGCTCACTGCTGATGCAGTTCTCTATCTATATAAGAGCTAAATTTGTCCAAGGATGGAATACTGTTGTCACATCTGGGCAGGAGCTGCTAGAAAGGGCTTATCATGCCTTGAAAGAGTTACAAAATACATTCGTAACCTCATAGGAGAGACCCTTTTTTCTTCCCTGCAACCTCTATCTTACAGAAGGGATGTAGCGAGATTGTGTTTGCTTTATCGTTATTTTCATGGCTGTTTGCTTACGGTTCACAAATTGTCTATTTTATTTGATAATTAATAATGTAATACGGTGAAGAAAATGTGTGTATTTTTTATCACACATTTATTCTAAAATTAAAAAAAAACACATTGCTGAGTGACAACAAGTCTCCCCAGACGTCCAGCTCTCTCCACTTCCTTCGATAGCATGTGCAAATGAATTTGCATCATCGCAACAGCCGCTTACCATTGATTTCTCGCTGGTAGTGGCCATTGGTTTATACTGGAATTTGAGTGACACTCAGCCTCGCCAAGGTCCCAGTTCTCTTTGCGCTTGTCCAGCCGAGGTCTGGTTGGCGCTCGCTCCTCGGTCTTTCAGTCCTTATTGACCCTTCTCGGCCCTTTGGTATCATTTTTTTGGGAGGGGGGATCGGTGATGAAACAATGGGGGGATGCATGATGGGGGTGTAGAACTTGTAAATATGCAGTTTCGGTGTTCTTCATTCCCTGTAACGCTTTGTCGTTATATTATCTTCTTGTATTATTCTCCGCATTCAAGGGTTTTCTTTAATATTTCAGTCGTTTTCATTATCGTGAGTTGTTGTACTTTTGCAGTTATTCCTCAGATTCCAATTTCTGACATTCTTTTTTCGAAGTTTTTCGGAATTGTTCCTAGTGTTCCTACTATTATCGGTACTATTTGGACTTTCTTCATCATCCAAATCCCTTTTAACTCTCTGGCTAGCTCTGTGTATTTGCTTCGTTTCTCCTATTCTTTCATACTCACCCTGTGGTCAGCTGGGACTGCAAAGTCAACAAATTTACAGGATTTTTCTTTCTTGTTAATTATTACGATATCTGGTCTTCTTGTTTGGATGGGTTTGTCCGTCTGTATGTCCATGCCCCATAGTATTTTGTGGTTCTCGTTTTCGATTGCTGTTGCATGTTTATGCTTGTACCATTTGTCTGTACGCTCAAAATGCAGTCGTTTACACAAATCCCAGTGTACCACCCTCCCCACGTGTTCATGCCTGTTTTTGTATTCCTTTTGGGCAAGTTTGCTGCATTCGCGTACTATATGGTTTATCGTGCCGTCTCTTTGTCCACATAGTCAGCATTTGCTGTTTTTCTGTGTTTTATCGATCTGGCTTTGATATGGTTGGTTCTTATCGAGTTATTTTGTGCTGCAGTTATTAGAGATTCAGTTTCTCGGTTTATATGTCCTTTTCGCATCCATGTCCAGGTGTTTTCGTTATTCTCATCTTTTGTCATTCTTATGAATCTTCCGTGGAGTTGTTTCTCTTCCCATTTCTCTTCTCTCGTTTTGTCGTCTGTCTGTCTGTTTTTTGTTTTTTTTTTCAGTATATCTCGCTGCCATAATTATCCTTTCAGTGTTTTGCATTGTGTATTTTTCTAGGTCTTTTGTCGTGTCCTTCACACAGTCTTCTATAGAGATCAGTCACCTCCCACCGTCTTTCCTTTTCACGTAGAGTCTGTGAATATCGTTCTTTGGGTGTAGTGCATTATGCATGGTCATGAGTTTCCTGGTTTTCTGGTCGAGTTGTCTCAGTTCTTCTTTTGTCCGCCCTATAAACGGTCCAGAGTATCTTACTAGTGATACTGCCCATGTATTAATACCTTTTTATTAGGTGTCTACTATATAATTTAGTTTCCAGGAGTTTTCTTGTTCTCCTGAGGTATTCCTTTCAAACTTTCTCTTTAATTTCTGTTGCTCTGATGGTGCCCGCTTCCAGAATGCCCAAGTATTTATAGTCGTCTTGTTTCCATAGTGCCCTAATTTCTGTTTGGTTGGGTAGTTCCATGCCTTCTGTCGTTTCCAGTTTTCCCTTTCTTATAACTAATTGTGCGCACTTTTCCATTCACAATTCCATTTGGATATCTTGGCTGAAGATTCTGGTAGAGTTAATTAGTGTCTCTAGCTCCTTTTCGGTCCTTGCAAAAAGTTTCAGATCGTCCATGTACATCAGGTGGTTCATTTTTTCCTCTGTATTGGCACTTTCTCAGAATACTGTTCAAGGGCATCATGGATATGATGAACAGTAGTGGTGATAGTGAGTCTCCTTGGAAGATGCCTCTTTGTATGTTAATTTCTGTTATGTGTTGTCCATCTGCTGTCAATTCCAGTCTCCATGTTTTCATTGCATTTTCTATTACGTTGGTGATCCTGCTTGGAATTTTATACATTTTTAGGCATTCTATTATCCATGCTTGGAGGATCCTGTCGTACGCTTTTTTGTAGTCGACCCATGCCATGGCTAAATTCGTTCTCCTCCTTTTTCCTCCTTTAGGATCTTTTGATCTATATATAATAGGTCGTGTGTTCCTCTTTTTCCTTTTTGGCATCCTTTCTGATCCTCGGGGATGAGTCCACGGTTATTCAGGGAGTGGTAGATTTGTTCCCTCAGTTGTGCTGTCAGTATCTTCCACATAGTTGGTAAGCACGTGATTGGCCTATAGTTGCTAGGGACGGTTCCTTTCTCCGTGTCATTATGTAGCAGTGTGGTTCTACTTTTTGTCATCCAGTCTGGTACGGTTGCTTCCTGTATACATCTTCTCAGGTTTTGGGCTAGCCTTTCGTATAAGGTTGTGAATTTTTTGAACCAGTATGCATGTATCCCGTCGTGCCCTGGTGCTCTCCATTTTGCCATTTTTCCCATGGTTTTCTTTAGGGTTTCCTTGCTGATTTCATTCACTATTCTTTCTTCTATTTGTTGTAACTCTTCTTTCATGTCTTTCAGCCACTCGGAATTTCTATTGTGATCTCGTCGCTCTGCCCATATTTAACTCCAGTAGAGTTTTGTTTCTGTCGGATTTGGTTGTTCTGTTTTTGTTTTTCCTCCGTTAATATTTTGGTAGAATTGGCTTTCATTAGTTTCATTATTATTATTATTATTATTATTATTATTATTATTATTATTATTATTATTATTATTATTTACTTACTAGGAGTAGTCACACTTTCCACCATCAAAGACTTTTCTTTGATAACAACTTCTGGTGTTCTCTTGAGTCTGAGTGACGACACATCTCCCTAAATTTCAAGTACTCTCCACCTCCTTCAATCCCCTTTGCAAAAGAATTTGCGTTATCGTAACAACCACTTACCGTTGATTTATTTTCGGCATCGACCATTGCTCTACACTGGAATATGAATGAGAAAATCCTTCTTTAAGCGTCCAGTCCTCTTTGCACTCGCCAAGGTCTGGCTTTCGTTTTCTCTCTTCGGACTTTCCATCCTCTTTGACTCTCCTCATTTATTTGGGGGCGTACTAGTTTATGATGACAAGCACACAAAGAAAGAAAAATTGGGATTATCCGGGAAGCAGGGGCGCATGGGGTATCTCACCGTCCCAGTTTTCATGATTCCATGTGATGTTCCTTTGTGTTACACATCTGTAGCATTTTCTGTGTGTCCACTTCGTATTTGTAGTTCATGCGGGCTGTTAGTCTCCGTATTCTATGGTTGATTTTAATAGTTCTGCAGTTTTCATTATTGTTATCAGTTGTATCTTTTTAACCATCCCTCCGATTCTAATCTTATGCATTCTTTTTTCAAAGTTTTTCGGTATTGTTCCTAGTACCCCTGCTATTAGATGCACTGTCTTGACTTTCTTTATTTTCAAGATCCTTTAGAGCTCACTAGCTAATTCTGTGTATTTGCTCTGCTTCTTCGTTAGCTTGATCATCACTGTAGGATCTGCTGAGACAGAAAAATCTACAATCTGTCAGGACTTTTACTTCTTGTTAATTGTTATACCATCTAGTCTTGTTGAGGCATGGGGTTATCCGTTTCTATATCCATGCCCCATAGGATCTTGGAACTTTCATTTTTTAGTACTGCTGCAAGTTTGTGCTTGTACTATTTTTCTGAGCTTTTAGTATGCCATTACTGAGTAACTGTCAATAGACTTTCTTTCCCACTTGATCGTGTCTTGTTTGGGTTACTTTGCTGCAATACTTATTATTTAATTCATTGTTTCGTATCTTTGTCCTCAGTTTTTTTCTTGTGTCTTGTCGAGACTTGATTTGATGTTGTTGGTTCGTTATTTTCTGCGTCAGTTATTAGGGATTCGGGTTCCATGCTTAGGTTACCTTTTTGTAGCCATTTTCAATAGTTTTCGCTAGTTTCATCATTTGTAATTCTTATGAATAGTCTATGTAGTCGTTTCCCCCTCGTCTAATTCCTCGTTTCTTCTTTTCTATCGTGTTTGTTTCTTTTAGCTGCGGTTATTTTTTTTCGGTGTTCTGCGTTATGTATTTGTAAAGTATTTTGTCGTATTATTCACACAGTTTTCTATAGAAACAAGTCTTCTCCCTCTGTCTTTAGTTTTATCATAGAGTCGGTCAGTATCATCCTTTGCGTGTTGTGCATTGTGCATTGTGCATTATCATGAGTTTCCTGGTCAGGATTCCTCAGTTGATCTTTGCTCCAGCTTATAAACGTTCCAGAGTATCTATCTATGGACAGCCTTCAACCTGGATGTCTTCAAGTCCAACACAAACAAATTGCTGATGAACCGCCCCCCCCAAGTCATGACACCTTACCAATTCTCCAATACTATTGCTACACTATCCCTTTGATTACTCTACACACAATAACCCTTATCCCTGAGTGGCCATTGGGCCTTGATAAGTGGTGAACTCCATGTAAAAAAAAGCCTACGTGTTTATCCCCCTATGAGTTATCACACATGTGATTATCGATGACATTTTATATGGAGACCCTCTTTTACAAGGCTCGAAGCCATTTTATGTAAGGAGATAAACACACTACTATTCAAAGTAAAAAAACAAAAAATCAATGATAAGTTAAGATGGAAGGAATTCTTCTCACATTTGTCATGAAATATGAGAGCTACAAAAAGAAATTAAGGCAAGCGAGAGATACAACGCTACTGAAGGTAACCCTTAGATGCACTGTTTCGTTTCCTTAAATTATTACGTTGAGTTGAGGAAGAAACCCTTGAGAGTCAAACTAGAAATAAGTGTCGATTCATATTTTTTTCGTTCTTCTCCTTTGTATTGCCATAGTTTTCCATTACTGTTTAGTTTGTTTACAACTGTAAAACCGATGCGTTCCTCTAATAAATTTGTTTGGAAAATTCAATACAGGTGTTGATGTTTGTTTTCTTATGTTTTTTTCTTTGTTTTGTTCAAAAATGAAAAACACGTGTAATAAATTCATTTTTACCAACTACAAGAATAAAAAAGTTGCATTTCTCTAATCGATTAGTTTAGAAAATGAGTACTGTTTATTTTATTATTGTTATTATTTGTTTTATCTGCAGCATTAAAAAAAATGACAAGCACGTCTACCTTACAGGAATTTAACTTTCCCAACTGTGAAAAAATGACGATGTACTCCTCTAATTTAATCGTTTTTTTTTCTGTTTGTTTGATTTGTTCGTTTGCATTGTTCTAAAAATATAAAACACGTCTTACAAGAATGTAACATGTTGCACATAACTTCTAAATAATTTCACTGCTAAGTAATATGTAACAGTGATTTTTTTCACTCAGAAGCAGTACGATGAATCGTTCTCGTATAGAAAACTTTTCGAATCACTCGTTTTACATAAATAGCAACACGGTTCTTAAAGCTGGAAACCTGATTATATTTTGGTTAAAAGCGATTTGAATCTAAAGTATGGTCTAGTATCGAACGTCTGAATAAAACGCCGATTCTTGTTATAAATGGCAGCTGCTTCATTATTTATTGACCGCGAGTCTGTTATATAGAATAAAATTTTAGGAAAGACGTTACTCGGAGCATTAACTAAAAAGTAAATCTATCTATCTGGCGTTGTACGGGAGTATTGTTAGTACTATTTTCATTTTCATTTTTACCAAAACATTTACTAACAAAACAAGGATTTTGAAAGTTTAATTTAATTAATATTACATCAGTTTGCAGTGTATACATTAATATTACATCAGTTTGCAGTGTATACATTAATCCATAAGTATAAAACTATTAAAAAAAATAATATTTCAATCGCAACAAAAAGAAAACACGGGATGCGCATTTTAAAGACATTGATAGTTCATTACAAGAGGATTGGCTAAATTATTTAAAGAAAAGCATGGCTGTCTCTCCTAAAGTAAAATTTTTCGAACTTCTTTTTTACTTTCGACATTTCTTAAGTAACCAATTTTTATTTTAAACAAATAGAGAGACATAAACTGTCTTACTCGAAATACATCATTACGAAACGTGAATATATAGCAGAGCGGATTAAAACCTTGCTTAACATAACATTTAATATCAACGTAACATAATTGCGTTAGGGTTTAGGGAGTGGTTTATGTAAAAATTCACGGGCTCACACAAACACACTCACGCACACACACACACACTATGAATTATATATATATATATATATATATATATATATATATATATATATATATATATACTAGCATTTCAGCCCGGCGTTGCCTGGGTGTTTGGATGTGTATATTGAGCTAAAAAAAGGTGGTAGTAGGAAGGCAGGCTCAAACACGTACCGCAAAGGAGGAAAAGAACGAGGTAAAACCTTACGTTTATGCTGTTACGACCACCGCCAAACCGGAAGCGACATTTTTTAAAATTAAGGCTAGACAATCTAAAGGAGATGATAACTTTAAAAAATATCGGCGAAAAAATGACCCCCCCCTGTGGAAAAGTGCCTAGTTGAAGGGGAAGATATTAATGTTTTTAGCCAATTTTTCGATATTTGTCATATGAAAGATCGAACTTTAAAACGATACTGATCTTGGTAAAATCCATCGCCTCTATTGAAAGTTTAAGGCAGACATGCAAACAGACATACATGCATACATTTATATATTGGTAACTAAAAATTTTTCGACCCAAACTGATGAAAAGCTTGCCCTATCTCTGAATACCCTTTATCTAAAATTTAAAATATTTAGACCAGAAATTGTCTGAGTAATTTGGGAGAGACCGCAGAGGTCATTTTTTTTAAACTTTGACCCCTATTATGACCCCTTTAAATTTATATTTTTGGGCTCAAATCAAGTTATAAATTTAGATCCATGTCCAAGGAATCAATATGTAAAATTTCTAGTGCGTAGACCCAAAATTGTCGGAGGAGTTTGGTAGAGTTCTCAAAGGTCAAATCGTTGAACTTTGACCCCCTAATCGCCAAATTTCTGGCCCAAAATCGATCACGTCGATTTTCCCAAATTTCAGTACCCTGTATATCAAATTTCGAGTCCGTAAAGTTATTGCGTAGGGAAGACACACACACACAAAGTTATTGCGTAGGGCAGACACACACACAGAGACACACAGATGCGTTCACTTATATATATATATATATATATATATGTGTGTGTGTGTGTGTGTGTGTGTGTAAAAGTGAAAATGTATGTGTGTGTCTGCATACATTTCCCTACGAGATGATACTGTCTAACTTCGGTCAAGAGACTCGAGAATAGATATATGGGAAAATCTTTTTAATCGGTTTTCGACCAGACATTTGTCTGTCAAGGGGTGTGAATTCAACGATTTAATCTTTTATATCTATCAAACTCTTTCACCAATTTTTGGCCTAAACAGTTGAACTTTTAAATGTAGGTTCGTTGGACATGGATCAAACTTTTTAATTGAATTTGAGCCGAAAACAATACATGTTAAAGCGTCAAAATTGGGCTCAACGTTAAAAAAAAATACTTCTGCGATCTCTACCAAATTACTCAGCAAATTCTTAGTCTAAACATTTGAAATTTTACATAAAGAGTACTCAGAGATAGTGCAAACTTTTTCATCTTTTAGAGTAAAAAATTATCGCTGTCAAGGGTCCAAGGTTCAAAAGATTTGACTTTTGCGGTGTCTAGCCAACTACTCAGTCAATTTTGGGTCTAAACATTTAAAATTTATACATAACGGATATTCAAACATGCAGCAAGCATGTTAATCACTTTTTGGCCGATAATTTGGCTGCCAAAGTTGAAAGAATTTGCCTTTGCAGATTCTACCAAATTTCTTAGCCAATTCCCGGTCTTAAGACTTGAAATTTAAGACGTAGGTAACGTGAATATAGGTAAAACTTGGAATTTCGAAGTGAGACCAAAATAATAAATGTTATGGGGTCAAAATTTGAATCAAAGTTTTCAAAAATGTACCTTTGCGGTCTCTATGAAATTACGCAGACAAATTGTGATTTAAACATTTGAAATCTTACATACAGTGTAATAACAAGTAGGGCAAGTTATTAACAGTAAATAGGGCCAGCGCAAGGCCGGACTAAACGGCTAGTATATAGTAATGATTTTAAAAGTTTAAAAGATAATGTCTCGTATGCCACCACCGAGAAACGAAACCAAAACGTTTACCTGAGGATATACTGTTTATCTTAATTAAGAAACATGTTTCTATATTCTGAGCGAGTGCTTAAGTATTGATAAGAAGGGGAGATAGACTGAAGAAAAAAGATATAAAGAAAATCAAACGGAAATTTTTATTGCTAGAGGGGTTTGAGTCGGTATGAAGTAGTTTTTTTTTAGATAGACAGGACGTTGTGAGTAAATCAGTCAAGATTAAAGATATATGTAAAGGAAACGAAGACGGGAAAAAATACGGGGAAACCAGATGCTAATGAGGAAGGAGCATAATGCAACGCACAAAAAGAATTCGGGGTTGCTTATAATATTAACGTTTTTTTTTTAATATTTTAAACAAGAGTTAAATTGAAATCGTTTCAGACAATAAAATGTATTTTTTTATCCATTTATCTATTTATTGATAGAGAAATCAAAGGATTCATATAATATATAAGAAAATACATACTGATACGCAGTACTTGTTACAAAATTATTATTACATAATAATAATACTTCCAAGGATTAACGCAAGCTAGAAAGTACTATAAATATTTGATAAAATTTAAGATGAATAAATTACTGCAGAGGTAACAGGGTATGTAAAAATGAATGTATACTGTATAGACTATTGAATAATAATATAGAAAGATTAAATATTTAGAATTTAGGGGCTTTATTAATTTGAGCGTCTTGGACAATCATTTAATGCCTTAGCAATTAAGAAATGTTTGCTGCAAAGCTAAAAATAGAAATATGCACCAATAACTGATAATATACGCATGCATATTCGTAATGTCGTCGGCCGACTATCACTTGACAAATTCCATTTTCTAAATGTTCACCTTTTCGCACCGATGTTACCGGGCTGAATTCCAAATATAACGTTTCCTTTGGGTTCGAATACCCTATATATTAAGTTTAATGCCTGTAGACTAAAAATATAGAAAATCATTTATTAGGCACATTTTTTAATACAAATATATATATATAAGCATAGGTAATTTGGTTTTTATTTACAACGACCTTTTTTATCCTAATATTACTCAAGTAAAAATCATGTAGAATATCTGCATGAATGTAATTACACGTAATAGTTAACAATCTGAGTGAATCAGTATAGTTAACGGTATATTTTTATTACATTTTCACACCAAACAAGGCACATTGCCACTCTGATGTAGGGGGCTACTACCATGGACAAAAGCTACAGGGGCACTATGTGGGGAGTTGGGTAAGAAGATATCAGTTCCAAATTCTAGAGATTCTGGGGAAGAAACTACCAGAGTAGAAGGCTCTCTTACCTCTAAGGATCTCAACTGTGAAAAGGTGGAATTTTGTTGCTTGTTGGGTTTTTCGGGGGTATTTACGTCGAGGGGGTACGAGTGTTTGCAGTTCGTCGGAGCATTCACCGTTAAAGTACTCGTAGAATAGGCAGAGAGATGCTACATTTCGTCGATGGGACAGAGGCTGAAGCTTAGATGACAGTTCAGGGCCTATTTGATTGACAACTCTCTTTTGAACATTGTCTATGAGTGAGAGACTAGTAGCAGATGCACCGGCCCAAATCTGAAAATAATATTCCATACATGGGCGAATGGTGGCCTTATAGAGGTACAGGATACTTTCGGACGTTAGTTGCTTTCTAGCAGTAGAGAGAGAGCCTACTTGTTTCACAGCGGTCCTGGCAATGCTCTCAATGTAATTGTTCCAATTCATGTTTCCTGTGAAAATTAGGCCGATGAGTTTAAAAAATGTACTTACAGATAAAGAGTATTTAGCCATCGCTATTGGTGGTAGAGAAGGTTTATTGTAGTTTTAGTCTTGGCAGAATTGAATGTGACCATCCATTTTTGTCCCCATTCAACTACAGATTGAAGGTCGTCCTCTAGTTTTCTGCCCTTTCTTTAGATATGTGTTCATTTGTTTTCTTTTTGTGTCTGTTAAAGAGGGTGGTATCAGCAGCATATATACCCATCTCAGAGACAATTTTGTCAGGGAGGTCATTTATGAATATTAGGAATAATAGAAGCCCAAGGATAGGCCCCTAAGACACTCTTGCATTTATATCATATTGTTAAGATGTACGACCATCGAGGACAACCTTGATTTATCTCTTGTGTAGAAGGATTTAATTATGTTAAGTATTCTTCCAGTGATGCCGTATGATCTGATTTTCCTGTGAAGACCTTCATGCCATACTCTATCCTAATCTGTCATAATACGAAGCAAACAACACACAAAAAAATAAGTACATGAGCTATTCTCTTGATAGAAAAAGAAGTAACCTATTATAGAAAATACGAGAAAACTTCAATTCATATAAACACCTACGAGAGAGAAAGAATCAGGCTCGATCCGACAAGAAGTCGTTGAATTGGTAAAGAAGTAAAATGGAAACATTTTTGTTACGGCGTAAGGGTGGCCGGATTAAACAGCTGATATTGATCATAGGAGGTTTAATCTTCCACCCGAAAGAAAATATGCCAGGAAAGTCGGATGGAGATTCTGGTTAAAAAATTAGTAAGGAGTCAGATGGAAATAAAACTGACCAAAAACACTTTTACGATGATGTGTGTTTTTTTCTTAACTAAGAGGGTCGTAAAAATTTAAGAAGTTGTTCAAGAATCGATAAAGAATAGTAAAAAGGTATTGGCATTTTAAAATGTGTACATTTATTAAAAATGAGAATGAAAAGGGATCTTGTATATGGAAGGGACCATAACTCTTTAATTATTACTTATTAGAGTAAAATGCGAGAATCAACCCCAGTACTCAACAGTAAAAATAGTACATTCTGCAATTTAAATGCAATTCTAGGAATGTGGAAAATTGTCCATTATATTAGAAATAACTATACAAGTTATGCGAGAGATGTAGAAAAAGTAATCGATTTAGCAATGTTCTTTGTGTTACTGAAAACGTGTTGGAGCCACATGAAGAGACATTCACATATTTCAGATGTCACAAAGAAAGATAGTAACAATATATTCCGTTATTAGGGTTCAGAGTCAGAGTCAATTAGAAGAGTTCAGTGTTTACGGTTACAATTGGGAGAGTTAAGTCAGCCATGCTTATTTCACAAGCGAAGCAAGAAAGGGAGACAAGACTATGTAGCAATCTAAAAGGCATCCAATACCTTAACATTTTTATTCATAATAAATGTCACCATGTTGTTTGCAAGCCTTTGCTTTTGTCGTCTTTTCGACTCTAAGGTTATGTAATTTGTCTATCTTCTATGCAAATAAGCATTATGTGAATGACCCTTCCAAAGTGTTAACTGCCTGTCCTCATCATCTATAATTAATTCCTTTCACCGTGTTAAGAAGAAATGTCAAGTACGTCATCTTCCCATTCACATCTCCTCTGTTAATAATATGAAATCAACAAGTAATTGTCAGATCACCGTCGTCGGCATATACGACATTACATAAATGTCTAATCATCCGTTATAAATGTCGTCTTCGAAAGGTACACCACCCTGTTTAATATATATATATATATATATATATATATATATATATATATGTGTGTGTGTGTGTGTGTGTGTGTGTGCAGGGGGTATATATATATATATATATATATATATATATATATACATGTGTGTGTGTGTGTGTGTGTGGGTGTGTGTGTGTGAATGTATGGGTGTATAATATTATATTATACTATATTTTATAGAGGGAATTAGACCAGGAGTCTAAAGAGCAGAGTTTATTTTAATGTATTATTAAATGTATTAATACATTTTAAAGAAAACAGTGCCAATTGTACTGTAGATATATAATAAGTTCAATAGGTATATATATATATATATATATATATATATATATATATATATATATATATATATATATATATATATATATATATATATTGAATACTTCGAATTATGTCGCATTTTGTGCTCTTCCTTCTTCGCAAAGGCCTCGTCAGGAATGTTTAAGATTTGGTCATGATCGGATAGATTGATATAATTTTGTCTTTGGTTAACTAGGAAGAATGTTCCTTAGTATTATGCTGTCAATTTTTCATGAATTGTGGTGTTGTCGAAGATGTTGACGATATCAACGAGTCGAGGTTGATTTCTTTATTTTCTTCTTCGGTTACGCTGCCTTTGAATTTCCGGTGTGTTTCTTCGGCGATGGTAATTTGCCTTTTAATCAAGTTGCTTCAGAAAACGTTGGCAGCGGTATTATTTTGCGCTGCAGGGTTACGTAATTTTGAATTGTGTATATTTAAGCAGCGGTTTTTCATTTTAAACAAATATTGTTAAAGACAGCAGAGTGTTTTTGTTTTGTTACTACCTTTTTATTTAAAAAAAAAATTTCGATGATGTTTTTTTCTGTATAAATCAAGGGTATTAATGCATACCCCATTGATAGATTTGTCTCTTTAAATCATGTCGCATATTTTTTTGTTTTTGCTTTTCATCTTTCTTCATATCTTTCATTTCATGTGGATGATTTTATCTTGGTCAGATAGATTGATATAATGTGTGTTGTTTGCTACGAAGATTGCTCCCTGGTATAATGCGTTTTATTTTTTATGGATTGTGGTGCACTGCATATATATATATATATATATATATATATATATATAGTGGAGATGGTAATTAATAAAAACTGAAGAAAGTGCTCAATATTGTTGTAGAGCAAATATGCGTTTTATTTTTTATTACCGTATCTTTCTGGGTTTCTGTAAAAATCTGAGGACGCTAGAGACGGCAAAAAAAAAAAAACAAACGGCCGAGTAGCGGAAACAATAATGTAACTTAACAGAAGGATACGGTAATAAAAAATAAAACGTATATATATATATATATATGGGGGGGGTGCGTGCGTGTGTGTGTATATATTAGACATGTCGCTAAGATTTATTAAGTTATGAAGAATATGATAGCATCACACACATACAGTGAACTGCAGCCGAGAAGAGAAAATAAAACTGCGTTTTATTGATTGCACAATTATTGTTGACTCAATGACTTTAAGTTAGACGTGAACACAAAGATGACCCCTTGCTTTAGATAAGCGTGTATAATGTGGAAAAACTTGCGTATGTGTATTAACAGCCTGGGAAAAATATAAGTGGGCAAGTCTTTTTAGACTCATTTAATATGCAGAGAAGTAAAACGCTTTAAGAAAAAAAGGCAGGGGTTATATAATTTAAAGTTTATGATACCGATACAGAAATCTCAACGAAATCGAAAGTGGCGCCTTTTTTCAGACAATATTATTCCCATGAAGTATTTCGTTAACGGAATTTACACAGTTGTGCCTGCGTCTTGTAGCATGATCGACCTGGGGAGCCGACTATGCTAAGACTACTTTAATAGATCCCGGGTAACGGCGGATATCCCAGGGACTTAAAGTAGAAGATATAGAGATATTTAAATTAATTGTCAAAATAGATATTTGCGTTATTGTTTGAAAACCAGACATATTTTGTTATTCAAAATTGACGACAGGACAATCTTGGAACAATAACATTGACATCGTCTGGCCCGACGAACTCAGTGCCGGGGGTTCTGACTGACAGTCGGTGACCCATGGTGTCATGAGAAGTAGATGTTGACTTTGAATCTCAGATTGCAAGGTAGCGACATTGCTGGATTGCACACCCGTAATCTGGGGTTTCCATAAGTGCGTGGCGTGGTTTTATTAGCTGAGGAGACGTTCCGCCCCGAACACTCACACTCCTATTTACTGCTAGTGCCGCGCGAAATTAGTCAATTTCGAGAGACTCTCCAGTTTTCAGCCAGAGTTTGTGCGCGGAACTCGAAGTAAAAACACCGCTCCCTGAGACGTGACCCCTCCTCCGACCCGTCTGCAGCAAGTTGTCTGTTTAAATTACACTTGACTTTTTGCATGTCAGTTCAGTCAATGTCTTTTTCATTTTTATAACGATAAATTCAATTGAAATTATTAATCCTATAAAAATTAAATCACATATTTCTGAATCTATTTCATTCATATTAAATGAGAAAATTTCCAGAATAATTGCTGCAATTCTGGTTAAAGTAAAGTTCACGTATCAATTTATATGTCGTATTAAATTACATTTTTGTTTACTGCGAATTGGACGCATCCTAATGAGTTTCATATTTACCAATTTTTCAAAAATCCAGGTGATTTTTTTTGTAACTCACAAAAATATTGTTTCATATGAAAATGGATAAATACGTAACAGCGATAAAGCATTTGCGCATTTTCCATTTAAGTATTAAATGTTTCTAATACTAAAGGAACCTTTGCAATTTTAACATCAATCATCGATTTAAGCCAATACAAGATGTTTATGATTTTATAATTAAAATTGGCAATTTAGACACCTTATGAATGGCTAATAAAGTACGAAGGACTAGCGGGGGCAGGTGCTCGGTATTTCAAGGTCGTAAAATACGCTTATATATATGATATTTTGATTCATCCAGATTTCGTATATAGAGTTATGATTTCAAAACAAAAAAGAATTTGGGTGTCATCAGTTAGAATCGAAACCGAATACAAAACTGTGATATTCAAAGCTGGTAACATTACAACTGTACGAACGCTGCTCGTATATGAACTGATTAAGAATAAACTAATATTAACGTATCAAATGCGTAATGATATTTTCAATTCTGACCCCTTTTTGGAGCTCTTAAAAATATTGTAACCGGCTAAAGACCCACCAAAGAACGGTCCATAAATATCCAACCATTCGAGGCCCCAGCGCGGCTCTGCGACTTTTAGTTTCGGTAGAGATAGAGTTTGAAAACATAGGGACAGGCAGACAGACACATAGTAAACTTTATACATTATATTATTTAAGAGATCGTTTTATTCAATTCAGTTATTTTGTTAATTAACTGACATATTCTATTTATTTGAAAATTCACAGATATTGACGTTCATTTTATATTGTGGTTTTATCAGATACATGAGAAGATTTTGAAATCTGTTAACAATGTTGGGTACAATAATCACCTACATCTCTCTATAACAAATACCGTCAAAGTGGTTTTATCAATGGTTTTTGTCAGCAGTTTCTTTTGTTGTTGTTTTAATCTAGTAGTAACCTACTCTATACAACTAATGATTATTACAGTATTATTATTACATGACCTTTTTGTCTTTGTATAGAAAAATAAATAATATCTACGATGAGTATTCCACAAGTAATAGCTCGTAGTTTTTTTATATACATGAATCAACGGATACAACAAATTACATGTTTGATGAGTGAACTAAATGCATTCATGACATGAAATTGGCATCTCTATTTGGCACATAGGACACAATCACATTAAAAAACCGGTTCTCGCTAGATCATCGGTTAAACAGCGGTGATACTGGAAAGCATAGATATTGATTATCTGGGTAGGCTAGGAGCTGTATCTACCAAGTCATATCGTAGAATCTTCTGGGTTGGTATCTGGGTGCGCGTTTAATTCACAGGGAGAGATTAACCGAATCAAGACGGACCGCAACGGGAAAGTAACGTCTTTACTTTTCTTCCCAGGATAACTATGGCTCTAAAATTTGAGCGAGCCATGGTCAGGGATGTTGTTAAAATAGCAGGGTTGCTGCATACATGTATCTTGCACATATGGACAGCCTTAAACCTTAAGATAGCAACCCCCGCGTTAGATGCAGAGATGTGTGAATTCTTGCTAACGTGCATTGGTAATCGCAATGTATACGTAGAAAAATAAATTACCAAGCACATAAAGTTGCTCGTTTTGATGGTGGCACTCCCGTCTTTGTAGGTCTTTACAGTTTTGTGTTTGAAGTTTACGAAAATGATACTTTATTTCAGTACGGGATTTGTATCAATGAGGTTGCATTCTCCAAATCCGTTCTGTATTAGTTTAGACTAACTTTTTTTCCGAATTACTTGATGAAAGTGTTGTGTTGTTTTAGAAGGGGGTTATTAATTATTCAAATGCGAGCAAACATCCATCAATGTCTTGATACACTTCAACTCGAATAATTTCTTGGACATTATTACAACTTTGTTACATAAGTAATAAGCTAACTATTCGACGTATTCAGCATATAATGATTATCTATTATTATGTTACATAACGCAGTCTATATTTTTAAAAGAAACAGCTAATTTACAATTTACAGCCTAGAAAGAATATTTGTTTCTCCACTGCTGATGGGTTTTATTACCCGAAAGGACCTATGGAATAAGTATCATCCACAGTTGAAAAAAATCAGGTAGATAAATAACAATATATAACAAAAAAATATATAAAAAAGTATTGCACTATTATCATAATGCTTATTTATTATTATTTTATATTTTTAATAATTCGATTATTTAGAACATCATCATTCGAACATATGATCAATCTGTTGCTCAATCATTGTATATATATATATATATATATATATATATATATATATATATATAATCAAAATTACAATTAAATTTACCAAAATATTGGAATTTTTCTCCTTTTCCTTGTACATATTTGTGAATTATTCCACGGATTTCGGCCTTTTGTATCATTTTGGACCATCTTCCAATTGGGTGATTTCCTTGGAGTTTACTTGTGCGAATGGAAATTTAATTAACTTTCTTGGTTTTATATTTGTGGATTTTACCATCATTTGATAATTTACCTTTCACCAGACAATCTTTTCACTTGAAATCACCTTTTTCTTCACCATATTCCCCCTGCTTCACTTTTTTGTTATCAAGTCAGATCTTTGACTTACTTGCAGTTCCATCAAATACTTTTGTATGCAAAATCCGATACCGCGTTTTGCTAATTCCTACCCTCTGATTAGAAGGAAAGTATTTTTTCGAAACTCCGCAGATTAAGGACTATTCACTTATTAAGTGTTTCCTTTTCAGATTAAATATGTTTTTAACTCTTTTTAAAGTTTTTTTTAACCTGTTTTATTAGCTATTTGTTCTTATATATATATATATATATATATATATATATATATATATATATATATATATATATATATATATATATATATACACGAATAATTGGATGATTTTCAATAATATTTTTATTTATATTAATTAGTTAATAAATTATTTTGTTGGTTTTACTGTCTGTATTATTTTCAAAATATTATCTTATACTTTTAGCCACCATCACCTTAGGTGATAGTTTCTTGCCTAAGTTTGAAACTCAGTGATAATGAGGCTCAGTTTAACTAAAATAAAATTCAAAAGATTGAACAAGATTTTTTCTTCTTGTGTCGTGGCATGTTCATGCCGAAGATAAGACCATGTTTGTGTTTATTCATAAGCTTCGGTCCATTGTTAGTTCGATTCCTTTGGCGACATCACATGGTTTTGGTATTAGCAGAATACTTGGGGTGGGATGACATTACCTTCCCCAGCATAGTGGTATCTTTTTGTCTGTTTGCACTTATCCGTTGTCTCTAGATCATCTACATAAGATGCAGTCGAATAACGTAACTCTAAATACCATATAACAGTTGATTTGCTAGTGATTCAGCCTCCTCCATGGCCACCCAACTTCCTGTAGACGGCGTTACCAGAATTACTTTCTACTAGATACATGTCTTACTTAAGACTTGGGGGCATCTCTTTAAGTTAATTAATGCGCCTCCAGATACCTAACCTGTACTCACTCATCTGGTACTGGTCAGTCTCATCGTTGCTTATCTTCGTTGAATTAGCGGAGATCGCTGTGTCAACGTAATTGTGCTGATATAGATGTATAATATTGTTACAATAAAACTGCATTGTCAGCTTTACTTTAGATCAGAGAAAAAAATCGTTAATATTCGAGGAGGTGGCAGTCTTAAAGATGCGAAAAATCCCTAGGTAATGCCCAGCAAGACTGGAACATTCACAAAGCTCATTGCCCCCAAACTTCAAGAGAATGCAAAGTTTTTTTTTTTCATTTATCAGCGGGAAATCTACCGAAAACGATGATTGAATTAATTGCAAACGGATTGTCAGCTGTTATTAAAGCAGACAAACACATACATTCGAAACATTGGTTTTATATATATATATATATATATATATATTATTTATTTTTATTTATTAATTATTTATTTTTGTTTTAATTTCCCCTTTTTTTCTTATTTATTATTTCCAATTATCATAATTTTATATAATTTTATTTCTACATATATGCGTGTTTATTTTAATATTCCTGTTTTGCTTGGTGTTTGAATTCGTATTATGACTCGATCTTTCTATTTAAAGTGGGGCCACTCCCATGGAATCATTTTTTTATATCTGGTATTACCTCTCTTGCATCTTTTATCTTTTCTTATATTATATGTTTCGTTTTTCCCCTAATCTGCTCTAATGCGTGAAATTAAATATATTTTTCTTTGAAAACAACCGTGGATTACATCTAGTCGTTTGTTTAATAGTGTTTCTTTTGATATTAGAATTTGGTATGATTCTAATATACATATGGGACATCTTTTTGATTTGCTATGTTTATATTTTTCCCCTTTATTAATTATTGACCATCTTAATTTATATTCAGTTTTATTTTTCTTTAATTCCTTAATCCATACTGCTAAAGTGGTTGAGTTTTTCTTTGTTTTTTTTCGTTATAGTAGTTGTAGTTGTCACTATTGCTATGCTCCTTTCTATTGTTGTTTTCATTTTTATCCAAATTGTTGTTGTTTTCATTATTTGTGGTGTTATTTTCTTTCTCAGTTTCATTTTTAAACGATGCTTTGTGATTACGATATCTGTCCTTAAAGCAAGTCCGGTGCTCCCCAGATATACTTTAGTTTCATTATTTGTTATAACTTCGAATTTGTATACTACGTTTGAAGTTAAACAGCTCCTCCCCATTGGACATTCAGTTGAGCCCCAGCAGTTACATTATTTTACGTTGTTAGATTAATTTTCTGTCCTATCTTTATTTGTCAAAAATTTGTTGTATTTTGTGTTATTTGAGCCAATTAAGTAAGCAGACGTTGATAATGATAGCTTAACAGTGTTTTTGTTTATTATCTTACTTTACTATCTTGCGGGAAATGTTGGTCTAAAATTTGGTAAAATTCCCTTGGGATGTTATTTTTTGTGTGGTGGCTGAACGGTGGATTAAACCACGTCTGGCTATTCCTTCTATCTTTCTTTTTAACTTCTCTTTCAATGTTATAATGGTCTATCTTTTCACTGAAAAAACTAAGAAAAACTTAACCATTTTAGCAGTATGTATTAAGGAATTAAAGAAAAATAAAGTGAATATAAAGTAAGATGGCCAATAATTGATAAAGGGGGAAACTATAAACCTAGCAAATCCAAAAGATGCAATATATATATATATATATATATATATATATATATATATATATATATATATATATATTAGAATCATACCATATACTAATATCAAAAGAAAAATTATTAAACAAACGACTAGATGTAATCCACGGTTGTTTGCACAGCAACATATATTTAATTTCTCGCACAAGACCAGATGAGGAAAAAAAGTAAACGAAACGTATAATATAAGGAAAGATAAAGATGCAAGGGAGGTGATCTTAGATATTAAAAAATGGTTCCATGAGAGTGACCCCCCTTTTAACAGAAGGATCCAGTAATAATACGAATTCCAACACCAAGAAAAACATGAATATTAAAATAAACAAGCTTTATGTAAAAATAAAATTATATGATAATTGTAAAAAAAACAAGTAGAAAAAAGGGGGCATTAAAACAAAAATAAATAATTAATAAATAAAAATAAATAAAAATATAAATTCGAAACTACGGGTTAAAACGGAATCTACCTATCTATCTATATATGTATCTCTCTCTCTCTCTCTCTCTCTATATATATATATATATATATATATATATATAATTTAAAGGAGATTAGAACAATAGTCTAAAGAGCTGAGTGTATTTTAATGTAACAGTGAAATTACTAGTTTAATTAAAATACAGGAAATAGAAAGTGCTCGTTGTAATTTAGATATATAATAAGCTCGATAGTTAAATGTCCTAGAGCTAATTCAATATTAAGTAATGTGATTGATAATTTAAAATTTTAAAATCAAATTTTAATTAAATTAAAAATCCGTTTCATAAGAGGGAACAACAACAAAATCAATTATCTGTACGATCGTTTCGGAAAACAATGCTTTTTATTGTGGTATACATCAAGTTATGTACAATAATTATATATAGTTTTTTGATAAGCAAGGTCTCCTCATCAGCTCATTTTGAAGGGTTTTTATTGAATTTAAAAGACACCATAAATAATCCTTGCATTAAAAGTAAGGCAGATGAATCTGAAAAATTGAAATAAAAGGTCTGGATTTAAAATTTATAAGAAAATTAATATGGGTTAGAGATAGAAATAAGTAGAGAAAAGTATATATTTTTGAATTTACATAATAAATTTGCTTTAAAAATATATAGAGATATTTACCTTTTAATTTTTCGTTTTTTGGAAATCAGGAACTGTGGTTAAAAAAAAATATATATATATATATATATATATATATATATATATATATATATATATTATTGCGGGGGACGGGAGAGGCACCCGCCTTTTCCCGGGCATAAAATATGTTTAAATATGATATTTTAATTAGTCTCGATTTTGTATATATGATTTTAGTGTTGTGATATTTGTTTAAAAAGTGTCTGTTGTGCCATAAGCTACTATCAGAGCAGAAACTGTAGTTTTCAAAGCTGGTGACGTAACCACTGTACCAGCGTGACATACATATAATCGTATTAAAAATAAAAAATAAAAATAAACTATGATGAATATACAAAACGTTTTACGAATTTTCAATTTTTACGAATTTTTATCCCGTTAAAAACAATTTTTACGAATTTTTATCCCGTTAAAAACAATTTTTACGAATTTTTATCTCGTTAAAAATATTTTTTACCAGCTAAAGATTCATAATAAAACGGCTTGTTAAAGATCCAATCATTTGAGGCCCTTAACGTCGCTCTCTGACTTTTAGCTTTTAGTTGAAATAGCGAGATAGACAGTCAAACAGACAGACATGCCTACAAAATTATATATAGCCGTTTATATATTAGATACATAGGAATAATTATGTTTTAATTGCTTTTTTTATATTTTTTATTCATGTTAAATGTTAAGTTAATTTTTTTTGTTGTTTTATTTTTTCTATATTGATCATTGCAACAATCTTATCCTATATTTTTAGCTCTATAGTATATAATCCTCCACTTCATGCGTGTATCGAGGACTGGAATCTTGGGAAAGCTTATTGTTTCTAAAGTTCACAAAAAAAACAATGGTTTTATATCAGCGAGAATTCAACCGTAAACGATAGTTGAATTAACGGAATTGCCACTATTGAACGTGTGCATTCTTTTTTATTAATTTTATTAATGTAGTCAACGGATATCAAAATTCAAGGAAAAGAATTTAGTCAATCCTCAGTTGCGTCATGATGTTTACATTATGTACTGTGCTATGCTCATCTTTTTGGTTTTATAATATTTGCTTTCATGTGCAGATGTAGAAAATGTATTTTGAAGGCTTTTAATGCTAGAATGCAAGCCGTTATGAGCATATAAATAAATAAATAAATAAATAAATAAATGGTTCTTAAAAAATGTCTTGATAAACTTAAACCCGAATAATTTCTTGGACATTATTACAACTTTTTTACATAAGCACTAAGATAACTATTCGACGTATCCATTATATACCGATTATCTCTTATTATGTTACATAACGCAGTTTATATTTTTAATAATTCGATTATTTAGAACATTATCATTCGAATATATGATCAATCTGTTGCTCAATCATTGTATATATATATACATACATATATATATATATATATATATATATATATATTGTATATATGAAATCAAAATTACAATTAAATTTACCCAAAATATTGGAATTTTCCCCCTTTTCCTTGTACATATTTGTGAATTATTCCACGGATTTCGGCCTTTTGGATCATTTTGGGCCATCTTCCAATTGGGTGATTTCCTTGGATTTTACTTGTGCGAATGGAAATTTAATTAATTTTCTTGGTTTTATATTTTTGGATTTTACCGTCATTGGATAATTTACCTTTCACCATACTATCCATTCACGTGTAATGATTATCATATAATGATTATCTATTATTATGTTACATAACGCAGTTTATATTTTTAAAAGAAACAGCTAATTTACAATTTACAGCCTAGAAAGAATATCTGTTTCTCCACTGCTGATGGGTTATATTACCCGAACAGACCTATGGAATATTACCATCCACAGTTGAAAAAAATCACGTAGATTAATAACAATATATAACAAAAAATAATATAAACAATATTGCATTTTTATCATTCATTTATTTATTTCTCTGCCCATAATGACTGCATTATAATCCTTCAAAAACACGCTTTATTCTTTAACATTGCATCAAGAAAACCACGCCATATTGTTACGTGTAGATGTATACGGTTGAGTAGTATTTTAAGTAAAATAATATTTACTTTCCCATGTATCTCTTATTCAAATTTCTCTTCCATTTTTTTTTTGTTTGATGCTTATTGGATCATTTTTTTTTAATTAAATCTCTTTCTTAATGCTGCACATATATTCTTTCATTACGCTTCAGCCTGCGTAATACATTTTATGACGCTATTATATATTAATCCACAACAATAGAAAGAAGTTTTAATGTACGCGATTTAAGTTGCTCGTAATTAAGTGCGGATTTATCGTTTGAAAATTTCAAAAAGCAAGCGTGTTTATTCACATAATTTCTACTAAAATGGTTAAGCCTATAATTAAAAAGTTACTACCAGAAAGATCCGACGTTGCGCAGAATTGAATGAAGATCTACGGATATTTTACACTCCCATATTCTTAATGGAATCGAGTAATTGGCTCTGCTAGATTGGTTTAGTCCACATTAAATTGTAGTTTAAATTACACTTACTATTGTATTTATGAATTTTTTTTTGCATGTGCATCACCACTTATCAAGGCCAAGAGTCCACTCGAGGATAAGGGTTAAAAGGTGTACACTAGAAAGTGAGATATATGGTAATCGTTAGTAATGGAAATTCGGTAAATTTCTTAACTTATATGGAACGGTTCATCAAAAACTTGTTTACGTTATACTTGGAGACAACCCTATTGTAGTCAACTGGAAAGCTGGAAAACGGTAGACAATCACATAGGCGTGAAGTTCTAAGAAAGAAGCTTTGCTAATGGAATCTACATTTAGTTTTAAGCACAGATAAAGAGTGGGGGGAATTGTTGATAGTGTTTTCTACTAGACGGGTGTTTCTTGTGAAAGTTTGGCGAGCAGCTCCTGTCCAAATGTGTCAACAGCACTCTATCCTTGGACGCACCTGTCTCTTATATAGATAGAGAATTTCATCAGTAGTGAGATTACTGGGTCGATAGAAGGATCCCACCATTTATCCAGCGGCCTTAGTGTATGTGTTCCATTTGAGATCAGGAATAAAGGTCAAGCACAGAAGCTTGTCAAAACATGAACCTCCCCAAGATGAAAGCCATTCATTTCAATGTGTTGTATATAATCGCTTGAATTAAAATGTATAATGCTAAAGTCAAGTGGCATGGTGCAATTATGCACTAAACAGAAAGATCATATCGAAGGAATTGACTGCTGATATTATATGCCTTGTAATTTTGCTTGATATGAATTATGTTAAAAATGAAAACGGCTAATAGCATGGTTCAATAAAGATCGAACCAGAAACATTTCTTTCGAACGCGCCTATGTCATGTAAAGGGATTCATGGTTTATTTTATATGACGGATCTTTTTTAAAGTGAATCTATGATGTTAGGCTGTATATAGCGTAAACTTTCGTTTAAATCTCCTATTCCTACTTTCATCGAATTGTTTTTGCGACTATAGATTATCGATACTTATCGAATACATTTCGATAGAAAACTTATCTATGATCACTGCCAGACTTATGAATAATTTTTGTATTTTTAAAGTCGGCGCCCACGTTTAGAAGTTCATTGTAAAAGACCAAACACATTCACACAGAGAAAAATTATATTATATAATAGAAATATAACAATCATTAAGTATTTAATTGTGTTCAATATAATATTTGATTAAATGTATATAGTGTGCAACGTAACATCGTTCAAATCCCATACTCTAAAAAGAACGAATATTAATGAAATAGTTGGTTTTAACTAACAAAAAACATTTAACGATGAAGTGAGACATAGGATTTTCGATAGGTCATGAGGCAAAAGTGAAGAGGAGAAAACTCAATTCGAAAGGTTCGGGATAAACTTTTAATGCGCATATTTATTAATAATATAGCTAAAATCATAACGTATTATTTTGTTTGGGTAAAAACAATATACTTGATCAATTAGATAGTCTGTATTTTATTTATTTTTTTACATTACCGTCATTCCTATTAATCACTTACATTATTTACTTCACGAATCTGATCCACAGTTGATCGGAAGATTTGCGCAAAGTTTATCTCAAGGGTGCAGTTCACAACTACACCCTTGTCACAGACTATTTTACCAAGATGGGTATCAAGACAGTTCCTCCCTATTGTCCAGACCTTGTTCCCTGTGACTTTTGGTTGTTCCCTAATCTCAAGGAAAACCTTAGAGGCTGTCTTTATGAGACAATTGGGGAGATGAAAAAGGCTTGACGTGGTCATTAATGCGCTCACACAAGAGGACTTCCCATGCGATCTTCCAGAAATTGTCGGAACAGTACAGCAAGTGCATTGCAGCCGGAGGAGATTATTTCGAGGGGGACTAGAGTTTCGTGTACGTACTATTTATAAAAGTATTCATATGAAAAAAGTCTGGAAACTTATTGGAGGCACCTCTTATAAAGAGATCAATATCAATGTCATATGAGATGCGAAACTGTGGGCTACAATTTGGAGCAAACAACGAGTCTACGGTGAAGCGAAACGAAGTTATCGCCAAAAGTACGACCTTCACATTCACCTTGACATTTGACCAAGATATCACGGAATTATGTCAGTTCTAACTTACACAAGTAACAAAACAAACGTAGTTAAACCTTGAGTGAAAGCTTAATCTCCGTGGCAGAGGTAATGAAATACTCCTTATGAAATAAAATATATACATTAAACCATTTATTGAAACACTCAAATAACACCTACACATGTTGCAAATTCGTCTAGTCAGCAGGTGATCAGATACATACGCGTAGGACGATAAAATTCAAGCAATTTCACAAAGTTGGATAATATAGCTAAAATCATAACTTAATTTTTTGTTTGGGTAAAAAAAAATATACTTGATCAATTAGATTAAATTCGTCTGTATTTTATTTATTTTTTTACATTAACGTCATTCCTATTAATCACTAGCATTATTTACTTCACGAATCTGATCCACAGTTGATCCACAGTTGATCCACAGTTGATCCACAGTTGGATGTCAGTGTGAGAACTGTACACAAATTTATCAAGAGGAATTGATTACGCGGAAGATTTGTGCGAAATTTGTTCCAAGTGTGCTCGGAGAAGATCCAAAACAAATACATCAAAACAATTCTTCGCCCTCCTTATGATCTAAACCTTACCCACTGTGACATTTTGTTATTCCATAAGCTAGAAAACCTTAGAGTATGTCCCATATGAGACACTTGAGAAGATGAAAGAAGCTGTAAGGGTCATTGACACGCTCAAATGAGGACTTCCATAGGAACACTTCAATTATTCTACATAAAAAAATACAAATAAAAAATCACCTAGCCAATCCATCATGCATGTTTCAATGCCAAAGATATGTGATGCATATATCGAAGTGAAGGCAGCTACCACACTGGAGCAAGCTTTTTATTCTGATGACAGGTTATAATATTCAAAACGTTACGATCAAGGATAAAATCAAACTTCTACAAACTAGTTGCATGATATTTAAACTACATAATAAAAAAAGTCATAGTACACAATTAGAGATAGGTTTCAATCTCACGGAGCATCTAAAAATAGCGAAATATAATCTACTATTATATAAAGGTCACTTTGCGTATGTGTGTGACATCCGTCCTCATAAATTCAACAACGGGTGAGTCTACTTTTTTGCAAATTTAACACAAAAGCATTGTATATTTGGTGGCAGTGTTCTTAGATAGGTTTTGTACAGACATTGGTCTAGTATCAACAATTGGAAAAACTTGATCCACACATATGTTTTCTTGTCTTAAAAATACATTTTTATGAGGTATACTTTACGTTATACCAGCTGGTTTAACGTAAAATATTCCCCGATAAAATTATTCTTTTTTCATATATAATAGAGGGAAAACTGTGTTTAAGATCGTCAAGCCCAAATATGTCTCACATGTGTGCAACATTACAATATATGAACAATCTATTCAGCCATAAACCATTACGCTTCCTCCTCCAAATTTAAATATTAGAACTATGCAACCAAGACGGGATGCTTATTATTTTTTTTCGGCGAACGAAAACCGTCCAACCGCGACAAAAATCAGATAATTTTTTTGTTTTTACAGTTTTGATTAAATGTTATGGGTGTGTATTCACATAAAATGTCAATTGTTCCTTCAAAAGTTTAGAAAATAACAGCTGTAAAATATCTTCAAAGTTTCTTTCGGCAGAGTAAACAATTCTGGCTCAATTATCAGGTGTCCAATGTTCATGATGTTTTTCTCTTGCAAATTCCAATTGTTTTCTTGTTGATTTGAGAAAAGTATGGCGGTTTCCTAGCGTAGCATTCTTTTAATGCCACATGGAATAATATTCTTTTCACTTTTCGAGCTGATATGTTTGAATCCTTCCTATGTACAGAACCAAAATCTGGAGAAATTTTCTGTTTATCTGCAAAGATCTGTTTTCTCTTTTTTTACATGGAAGTCACCACGTATCAAGGCCCGGAAGCAACTCAGAGATAAGGGTTATTGCGTGTACAGTAATCAATGGGATAGTATTGTAGTATCGTTAGCATTGGGGATTTGAAAAAGTGTCTCACTTAAGCGAGCAGTTCTTCAGGAATTTGTTTATGTTGGACTTGAAGACATTCAAGTTGTAGTCAGGTGGGAAACAGGCAAACGGAAGAAAGTTCTACTGGCGTGCACTTCTAAGAAAGAAGTTTGGTTCATGGAATCTACGTTTTGGTTTTGCCAAAGTTAAAGAGTTGGAAAATTTTTGACAGTGTTTTCAGCTAGACGGGTGGTTATTATGAAAAATTGGCGACGGGAGACCAAGTATTGGAGCCCAGAAGAGAACTTGCCATTGAAGTAACGATAAAACAAAAACAGGGTCGCAACGTCTCTTCTGTGGGAGAGAAGTTGCAAAGAAGAGAAAAGGGCATCCCCCACTAAGCCACAAAGTCTATTTTGTATACTGTCAAAGCAGGATAGGCTGTTTTTAGCAGCTTCTGACAAGATATTCTAGCAGTACACCATCGTTGGCGTTTGTTTGCTTTTTAGATCTTGCCCTTTCCTGTTTTTGAAAGATTGTGTCTCCTTGCACATTTTATAGTTGTTTGCACTCCCTTCCTGGAGCATTTCATCTTCTTATGAATTTGTACCTGATGATATCCTTAACCAGATAAAGCAATAATTAATTTATTCGCTCAATTAAATTTACTATTATAGCACTAATAGGTATTACATATTGTCTGGAAAATCGAAAAACCTTAAGTATAACTAGGAATCATTTTTTACAGTCAATGAATTTCGTATGACCTTCATCTAAAACTCTTGAGCGAGGCTTTAAAGCAACAGTGTACTAAAATCTTCTGTCAAGTAGTTTATATTTGCTCTAAACTGTTCCTTGTCCGATTATTAACATTCTAAAACGAAGTTTTACATTATTATCTTAGTTTTTTATAAGTGGTCCATATTTTCGGTAATAGCTATATAAATGATAATAAAAACCTATGAATACTCTAAATTTTAACAAATAACTATGAACTATCTATATTAAAATAGCTAGATGATCTGCAAATTTTGTATTAGAATAGTTGAAACAGTGTAACGAAATAATAATGACATGTTTATACTTATGTCACGTGCCGATTAGAAATTGATTTGTTACATATTTATAGTACAGTCATTAAAAACCGGCGTAAAATGTTAATGTGCAGCGGATATTTCAAAGCTAGATTAGAGACAATAATTTCGTTAATTAAACTCGTAAAAAAGCATAGCACATCGGTAAAAACACCAACTTTAATGAAGCGTACTTATGCACATACATAAACACTGGCACAAATAGTAATAACAAATGCGAAACTAAAATGCATATCTTTAAAATCATCTGAAGGCAGACTCTAAATGACACATTCAAGAATTAACATTGATAGTAGACGCAAACTTAAAGAAGGACTAGAACTGGGCAAGTAGACCGTGAACATAAAACATGCTAAAGGTAGGCAGAAAAGCAACATAAGTAACATTGAAAAGTTTGGGTCTTTATCGATTTATTTATGTACATACATATCAATTACCATAAACATTACCAATCAGTATTGTAAATAAAAGATGAGTACGTCAGTTCCTATAACCCTAAGGTTTCACGATTTGGAAATTCAGACTCGACTGCAACTGCGCACTGTCTACAAGTTCCATTAAAATAAGTTTGAGATTTACAAAGTTTCAGTGATGGAACCCGACATGTCATTTTAAGCCGATTTGAGAATTAATATTATCAGAATCCTTCAGATATTTTAACTCAGCCTTTATTGTTAGTTCTAATATTTAATGCTATCATGGGTAAGAATTCTAATATGTTCTATAGCTATAACGTTCCATTTATTTTCTAGTCGATATTGGTCATTATCATAAATCTGATTTCGAAGAAACATTTTATCCCTCGTAAAGCAGGGAATAGTAGTATCTTACGTTGCATGGGGGGATTGTTGCCACATATTGGCTGGTGTACCTACCACTAACCTATGCTTCCTCGATAAGATAAAAAATGGCTCCAATCTATTAGTGTTAAGGAATAGAGAGAGGGAGAGAGATAGAGAGAGATAGGGGGGGAAGAGGTGAGTTATAGTGCAGACACGTTCACCGGAAGTCAAGATCAGCTGATTGGATTGCGTGCGAGTCATGTGATCAGGTTAGCTTAATCGTTGAGATTTGATTTGGACTCAGAAGTCAACGGACGGCTTCCCGTTGTCTCCTCCTCTTCACTGGGGGGGGGGGCGAACGCTGACGTGTGTGGAAGAAGAACCCACACAGGCCGATTTCACTTTCCACCTTCTGCAAGACATATGGGAAAAGTGAAATAAACTATAGAACCAATTCCTTGTCTTGGAGTGATTGAATCTTCATCCAAAAACAGGTATCAAGTCTTCATCCAGGACGAGAAATTCCAGATGGTCCAACATCGAAGAAGCAGAGGTAGGTTCTGAAAATACATGTCACTCACAAACGATTCCCTTTATCATACAACATAAATATATAATATAACACGTCATATCTTCCAATTCATTATTAGAGATGACGCAACAAACACGCAACCCTTTATTATAGAGACAATACAACAAACACTCATTTCCTTCATTATAAATATACAACGTAACAATAGTTCCCACTTTGTCAACTAAGCTCCAAACCCTGTACCGCCGCCGCAATGTTGCATACTTACGCATATTTTACAAATATTTAAATAGAATGTGCGCTGATGAACTTATTGCACTTGTGCCCTCCCCGAGGTACATATTCCCGACAACCTTCTTAGATTCCTAAATGCCAGAAACGTTCAAATCTAATAGTTTCTTCACTCGAAGAGTTGGACTTTGGAGTTCCCTTCCTACTGTCTGCTTCCCTGACTGTACTCTTATGCAGAAGATTAAATGTAACGTAAATCAACATCTAGTTGATCCTTCATAAGCCTGCTCCTTACGTCCAAGTCGCAATATGCGTTGTTTGAAGTGAACGTATGTAAAACAAAGCTCATCCTAAGATGTGGCGACGGTACGCGAGCTTATGATCTACTTGGTTGTGATACACGTAGACGATTGCATCAGGAGTGAGAATCGTTCTTCAGTAGTAGATTAATCTAACCAATTTTACAAAACTTATTTAAATATAGTAACCGTACAGTCAAGTGAGGTCTTCTGGAGATCAAATCGCGGGTGGTGAAAACATAGAAAGGTTGTTTTGTATGCAGTTAATGCACAGCGTTTCACCTTCTAATCTATAACATTTTAAATAAGAAATCCGATACTTTTTTATTTTGATTGTATAATATAATTACAAGTTTTATTTAAAAATTAAAAAAGTAAAACTCTATGAAGTGTGTTATTATAATAGAGCACGGAAACAGGTATACAAATGACGCAATGTAAAAGTAAAAAGAAAAAGACTTTAAAAAACGAGGTGAACAGATAGAAAAACACGTTCAGAACCATGTTGGGGAACATGTTAGAGAGGTGGATGACGTTCAAGAGGAGAGATAAAGAGATAAAGGGCACGATCACGCAAGATAAGACGATCTCGCTTTATTGAGTCAAGTACCCAGAAATAAATGTGGTTCCTATTTACAATGCCTCCCCACGGGAGAGAGTAAGGCACCAGGGTCGTTTTTTTAATGTGGAGAAAAGGAACAAAAACAAAAATTGTCTCAGACGTGAAGGATTTCTCCTCCACTGACAGAGAACAAGAAATTGAAGTGCAGCATCTGAAGAACAGATACTACACATTGATCTTGTCCATATGTTGTTCCTATTTACAATGCCTCCCCACGGGACAGAGTTAGACACCAGGGTCGTTTTTTAATGTGGAGAAAAGGAACAAAAATAAAAATTGTCTCAGTTGTGAAAGATTTCTCCTCCACTGACAGAGAACAAGAAATTGAAGTGCAGCATCTTAACAACAGATACTACACTTTGATATTGTCCTTATGTTGTTGTTACAAAAGATAAAACGTGATTTAAGTAATTACTTATTCTCTGTTCCTTGCGATAAATTCTTATTACGTTTCAGGTTCGCGCGTAAACGTGGGTAACGTTATAACGGATAAACCCACAAATAATATAATTCAAACTTGGATGTGTAACTTAAATAAAAATCCTTATCTCTTTCACAACGCTTCATTTTTTTTTTAATTTCCAATGTCCGTTTTCGTTCTGAAATAGAGCAAGTTAATAATTTTCATTACAATAAACACCTTTCCAAATATTGTATTGGCAGAGATTGTCGAACTGACTTCCTCATCTTGGTTGTTATAGTCACAACGTTTCGACCGTGTTGCCCTCCGGCCTTCATCAGGTGTTTTGTATCGAACTGGGGAACCGTTTGTTAGGAGTCTCCAGTGACATATGGCCGCGTGGTCCTAGACGTTGTATGAAAGTTTACAGTTATCCAAAGATGATGAGTTATATCCTGAACGAAGGCAGTGAAAAGTAACATTCAAAACAGAGAATCAGCAACTATGTCCCAGAGCCTAGCTGGAGTCCGAACACGGTACCCCTGTAATAATAATAAAGGGTTGGGTTCGAGACTCCTAACAAACGGTTCCCCAGTTCGATACAAAACACCTGATGAAGACCGGAGGGTAAAACGGCCGAAACGTTGTGAGTATAATAACCAAGATGAGGAAGTCAGTCCGGCAATCTCAATCAATGAAACACCTCATCTCAAAAATACAGACAATTACTATTGTATTGGCATTTTATTTTGTACACTTATTCATTGAAGCGGAAACGACAGTTCTCAACCTATATATTTTTCATTTACAGATTTGCAATTAGGTATATAAGGAATTAAGAAATGTGGAACTATTTATTTATTTATTTATTTAAATTTGTTTTCATCCAACAAAAAGATGTGCTACGTGGTCAAAGTTTAAAAATTGGTACTTAAGTGGCATCGGATTTTTGTCTGTTTGCTAACTTTTTCACGATTGAGTATTTGCGAATCGTGCACACTATGTGAAGAAT
>NC_136496.1:9563772-9586272 GCF_053919585.1 Euprymna scolopes | reverse complement strand
ATATACATTATACATTATTCCCGTAAATAGGTAACAGAAATAAAAATACAAGACAAGATCAATTGCTTCATCATCGTAAAACTTTGTTCTAAAGTTTTTATTTAAGCATTTTGTAATTCCATTCACAGAATTACAATATGGTTTCAGAAATTGTAGACCAAAATTTCGTATGAGAGATCTACTTAAATATATAAAACATCGACTTTAAAATTCTTTTGCACACCAAACAAAAGATGTGGACACTTGGATCCTGTCTGATTTGACACTACAAGGTGTCAAGCTGTAAGATGCATGTTCACATTACATTTAAACTTCTGCATATGAGTACAGTCAGAAAAGCAGTGAACAAATTTACATTCTAGCAGTCCGAGAAAACACAACTATTAGAGTGTTATGGGTTGCAATAAGCCACAAAGAAAACAAAACAAAACAACGGAATAGAGTTTAAACAATGTATTACTGGAACAACAACGTGAAAAGGTTACAACTGAAAAGAGTAGGCGAGGGTCGCTCTGGTGTTTAATCCACACCTGGGATCAAAATATCTATGGTTTATATAATGGATAGAACAGTCCATTTGGAGTGTGACCCCCCCTCCACAATACGCCCTCCCGTGCTTATTTCCGCGGTTGTGAAATCAGTATTTCTTCCTTTGGGGGCAGACCACCAAGGGTGTCTGTGCGCTTCCTCTTTCTGCGGGAGCGTCTCGGTTCTGACATCCCTTTTGGAGGGCCTATGTCAAAAGTTATACACAGTTTCAATCGCCTCACTACCGCCTTGCGGTGGTTCTTCTCGGTCCTCGTAGAAGCGTTTCCTGATTTGGTTCAGGTGCCTCTTATGTTGGAACTTTGGGTCCTGAATGATGTATGTAACATGGCCGATTCTTCCTTAGATCCTGCCCTGTTCCCCAAAAGAAACATTATTTCTAAAAGGTCTAAAATACACGTTATCTTAACTGTTAAACCGTTTCGTTGACATTGTAGAGGTTCTGTTGTTTACAATGTTTTTGGGGAGCAGTTTATCAAATACGGATTTTATTTTCCGTCAAAACATTATTTCTGCTGAGGATCCCGCATCTGGTTGGTTCGGATTTCTCGTGATTCTGTAAACCTGCAGAAATTGCTGAAGGGCTTTTTCTGTCCGTGTACCGGACGCCTTTGTTAATGCTCTTTTAAGAGTATCGACGAAGCGTTCGGCCTGGCCGTTGCTTCTGGCGTGGGGTGTCGTAATATGCTTGACTTGAATCTAATGTTCTCAGTGTTTAGTTTTTTAGAACACTGCTTTTAAACGTGAGTACGTTCTCCGAACCCAATGTCGCCATGTTATGGCTTGCAATAAGCCACAAAGAAAACAGAACAACGGAATAGAGTTTAAACAATGTATTACTGGAACAACAACGTAAAAAGGTTACAACTGAACAGAGTACTAAACGTCACCGAGCAGGCGAGGGTCGCTCAGGTTTTTAATCCACACCTGGGATCAAAAGGTCTATGGTTTATATAATGGATAGAACAGAAATACTTGTAAAGCAGTAACAGAGATACAACATTCTGGCGATGGGATAGATGATTTAGCATAAGTGATACTGCAAAACTTATTCAATAGGAGACTCATTTTTGGACCATGTATAAGAGTAAGAGAATAGTGGCCGATGAACCAACCAAGATGTGGCAACAATACCACAGGCATGGGCGTAGGTGGCTTTGTAAATACATTCGATACTCGAGGGTGTGAGTAATGTTCTAGCAACGAAGATTAATAGCACACTCTTTGCAGCAGCCTTGACAATGTTTTCAACAAATTTCTTCCAGTGTATGATAAATGAAAATGTTTATCCGAAGAGTTTGAATAATACGCTCGTAGGTAGAATATCATTAGTCATAACTATCGGCTGTTTCTAATGTTGGACGGTAGGCGGAGAGAAGCAGTAAATTCTCTTTTTATATGTTTACATATTTGTTTATCAAAGTATATATATATATATATATATATTTATTAGTTTATATAGATAATCTAATAATCTAATAATATATCTATCCATCTGTCTGTCTGCCTGTCTGTCTGTCTGCATGTCTACATAATTATCCATCTTCCTAGCAATGAGTTGACAACAGCGATTTTATTCGTCATGGTTTAACAGGTTGTCAATGATGTAAAATTTCTGGGATCAGTAAATTTGCACCGGAAATATCCGAACTTAGACGGGCGTGACATGTCATGTGTCACGTGTTCCTATTTGCATAAACATAGTGTTGATTTAGATTTGAGATGCCAAGAGGGGCAGATTAGCATAGATGGATTTCCCCACGAGGGGAAGAAGTCTTAGATGTCGAAGGACTATCCCAAATAAGAGATCGGCGATCACTTCCTTCTACTATGCCGAATACTTTGGAATGAATAAAATACATAAAATCTCGCATCTAAGGTCCTTTCTCGAAGTGTAAACCAAAAGACAGCTGCCGAACCTCCCATAAGAAACATCCATGTATATGCTATGACACGCACGCACCAACACTACTAGATGAAACGAATCTTGGGCTGTAAAGTAGACATTTAGGACAAGGATAACAGTCTGGTACACAACAGACATAACGTAGATATATGCACATGGTCCGTTTATGATCAGAACATAACAGACAATTTTTAGTGCCACGTATACATCTCGATGCAAGCAGTATACACATATATAGAAAGTTATCCCGAACATAAAATACGTCACAAACGCAATGTATCACATACGTTACTTTGGTACCGTATATGAACGGTCATATAACATTCCCCTACAAAACGGTGAAAAAAAGAGTAAGTGAGAACGATAGAGAGACATATAAAGAAGGTAGGGTGATATATGTTTTAATAGAAATATGACACACCTTTTTATTGGGCAACGTCATTATGTCTTCTAATAAAATGAAACTTTGACTTAATTTATTTACTTAAGGGCTGAGAAATCTGACCCAGCTTTTTTAAAGTCCAGTGTAATTTAGACCAAACGAAGGAATGCGAAACATGTAAAAACTGATCATTATATAGCAACTATTATTAGTGGCACAACGGAAGATTGAGAGGATTATGTTGGGCATCACTCTATAAGACAGGAAGATAAACATGTGGATCCGTCAACAAAAAAAGTTATTGACATCAATACTGTCATGAAATAATCCAAACAAAGAAGGGCACACAGACAGCATGATAACAGATGGTCTATCATGACCACGAAATGGACACCTCGTGTACATAAGGTGCCAAAAGGGAGTCCAAGAAGGAGATGGAGCTTAAATTTGATAAAATATATGGGTTCCACACGGCAGTGGATAGCTCGGGAAAGAGATAAATGGCTAAAGTCTAGGAAGTGCTTCCTAATTGATTTATAAAACCCTTCTTGATTGATTGATTGATAATTATCAGTGTTGAAATGAGATTGGTATAGTGTGAGTATTATGTTGGCACCATAATCAGTGCAGAATGGCTACGAAGCAATGCAAGTGCGACATAGCTGTGTGTTGTTTCTTTAACTTTAGTGGACTAAATTACTATGCTTACTGATATTAATAATAATGTATTTCATTTTCATCATGGTAAAATCTCTCATCATTACATAACAAGTATTATTAGTGTTGAAATGAGAATGGTATGATGTGAGAATTTACGTGTAACACTTCATTTTACAAAACAAACTCACACAACCATCTTTATTGGCTCCTTACATACAAATGTCGTGAAATTTGACCCCGGTTTCTGGTGTTTTTTTCTTTGTAAATGGCGCTTAATAACGTATGATTCTGAGAACCTCGTATCTTATTTATCCGTAACATTAACGAACTAGTTCAAAAAAAATTTAGTTCAATCGATTTTTTCTAAATTGTTACACAAATATTTCTCGGCGAACTATGGAGGAAATCAATGTTATATTTAGTGCTTGTGAAAATATTTATTTTATCACTAAATTGCGATTATTGTACTGGCTATACAATGTAGGAAAATCGTTTTTATTTCCTCACAAAAGGTCAGATATTTCGGGAAAGTCTTTGTAATCGGAAGTTTCAAATACAAAATTAGCCGCAATCAACATTAAGCGATGCATTGCTTGTATTATTAAAGCTGTTGGTTTTGAAAAAAATGTGTTTCATAAAAATGTGTGAATGATTCTTGCTGTATGCTTTAATAAGCCATGCTTCGTTTAGCAATTCGATTGATGATTGATTATGCGAAACGCACGCTTTAGCTAATATGAAACAAACCTGAACATTAGCTTATTGATTTGGTTTGTTTTTTTAACGGTGTATCAACATTTAAGTAAATTTACACTGAAACACAATACAATTCAATTAGACATGGCCGAAAATAAACAAATTACAACCAACAAAATAGAAACATATATACAAGAATATTACACCTGCTATAAAACCGGTAAGAAACGAGAATTATTCGCCTCATCCAAGATTTTTACGAAACCTCGACCTTTAAAGGGACAACTCTATTTTCTTTACTTGTAAATTTGAAAACTATCGAATATTTTGGTTCAACTTGGCTTGGCAATTCCTCCCGAAAGGATAAACACTCGTGAACCGTTTTCAAATCGAAAAGCATTTGATTAATTTACTTAGAGAAGCATTTAATGAACGAATAATTTGACAAAATAACCATCTAATAACCAAAATACATTATACAATAAACATTACATTGTTGCGATCTTACTCCATTTAATTATTTTCTTTTAGAGTGTTTAAATTCTCATGTTTTTGCTCATAACTAGACATAATATATCACACACAAAAAATGTCTAGGTGTTATTACCGGAATACAGCCTAATTTTATGTGAAGTATTTGCGAAATTTGGAACACTAGATAACGCTGTATATGAACAAACCGCGGGGTCATACGCTCTGAATTTTATTTTAATTATAAATGTCAAAAGATATTTTTAGAATAAACTACATATTTCTATTTACAAAAAAAACTTTTAAAGTTCGCCTTTTACATAAAGCAACTTGAGATTTCCACGAATTTTAGTGAACAGATTCGATTAATCAGCCTCGTTTACATAAATAAAAGACAATAAATTAGTTATTAGCGCATAACATTTGTTCTGTGTCATTTAGTTGCCCTAGAAAATACAAACAAAACATTGTTTCACCGTCAACACTTTTCCCCTTCGTTTCTCATTTGATTTATTCTCGATACAAGAAAAGCCATAACGTTCAAAGGAACAGGTCTAATGTAGGGTTTTTACTTACATTTGAAATGGTTTATCGTTCACACGGATATAATAATTTAATTTTTCGCCGAATAAAAAATTTCTAATTACTTCAGACTTCTACATGGTGGACAGGACGAGGACATGCTACTTCTCCTGGTTTATATAAAATGTTTCTCTGTGAAATAGGGTGCAGGTAAGATAATTTTATAAAAGATTTCTGTGTGTCAATAAGATATACTCAAAGAACGTCGTAGGTAATATGGACAATAATCGAAATAAAACATTGCTAATACATACTGCTTGGACTTTTGGTCAAGATCAAAGTGTAGTATCTTTCTCTCAGTTACTAAACTTGACCCACCATCGGGCTTTCGGGCTAGGTTAAGGTGTTTTTTCTTACTAACCTTTGTTAGCAAGGACCGACCCCCTCCTTTGGGGAGTCAGGACCTAGAGGACCGACTCCACATTTGTGGGAGCTTGGACCCGGAAACCGATCCCCTCTTTTGGGAGTATGGAATCTCGGGACCAACACCACTATCGCTGGTAGTTGAAACCTTCTTTTTTCATTTGTTGTTTTTGCATGTTGTTTTTTCTTCGTTTCGGTCTCACTTCTCGAGACTGGGATGGTCTAATTTCTCAACACTTAATTGCCTGAGCAGCACTCTGACCTGCCAGGCCCAAACTTTGTCTATCTTCTCTGCTCTCCCAGTGGATCGAGCAGACAGGGTTCTCTTTCTCGCTTCCGTTGGGGCAAGTTAGTGGGTAGGGTGACGTGGGGTAGGGCGGGTGCTTCGTTTCTGCTCCCCTCTGTGGGCAGGGATGCCTATCCCCTCTCTCTCTTAATTGCGACGCGGCACTCTGACCCGCTAGCACCCACTGCGTCTTTCTTCTCTGCTCTCCCCCCTCGCGGGGGGATCTGAGCTGCTAACCCGACATCCCCGTGAGGGGAAGTCAAAAACTCTAATTTCTTCAAAGTCCGCTCCTCCCCCTCCTCCCCCTCCATTCCTCTGGGTTTTCTTTTCCCCCACTACACTTTGGTCCGCGTCAGCGGCCAGTGCAACCGCCACGATGCCAGGCAGGAGGGGTACGTCACCCCAAATGCGCAGCATCTCAACTGCTAACGACTCCCTATGTGAGGGAACTGATGCATCTCCCGGCGAGACGGCACCAAGAAACAAGGCAGGGCCCCCGCGCGCGGTGACCTTGGAAGAAAGCGGGAGGGTAGGGCCGCAGCCCGCGGTTACCCCCCTAACAGCACCTGCAACCGCTCCCCACGAGGGCAACCCAGCGGAAAAAGCTGCCGTTAAGTCACTAGCTGGGGAAAGTGCAGAACCCAGCCAACCAGCTGCACCCCAGGACGGCAGAACCAAGGGAGGAAGACCGGGGAACCCATCCCCCGCTCCCCCAAAGGGCGACTCCCCAACAGAAAAGGAGGAAAACAGCACCGCGGACCAAACCGAGGCGCTGGATGAAGATGTAATAGCCTCCATCTGCTCACTATTCGGCGGGGAAGATAGTGATTGACCCCCCAACACTCCCCAAGAGGACCAAATACGGAAAAGGGGTTACTCTCCGGTCAGTGGTAACAAAAGCAAGCTGGAAGGAGAGACACCCTTGACAGTACCCACCAAGGCTCCAGCTGGAAACACGGCACCAGAAGGGGAGACACATCCATCCCCCAAGGGGACAGCCACCCAGCAAAGGAAGAAAATAAGAAAGGGGAGCGGCCCGGAGAGCAAACCAAGCCAGGACGAAACAACGCCAAAGACACAATGGCCTACTTTGCCTGGTAACGGCCTAGTTCCGAAACCAAAAATGCCCATAACAAGAGAGAGCCCCACAACACCAGCTACGCCCCCCAACCCGAGTCCAGCTGACACCCACCAGGATGGAGGACCGGCATGGGGCCCCAAAGAGCAGCAAGGGAAGTTGACGCCCGAAGACTACAGAGCACTCTTCGACTCCACTTACAACGAGTATACCCAGGGGAACAACATCCAACCCCTCCCGGGTCAAGTGGAAGTTCTGGAGAAAAGAGTGCTCTCGCTGATAACTTCAGACACCAAGACAAGGGGTCTGACGGGCGTCAACAAGGACACCATGATGAACGTGTTGCTGGAACAGAACATTCCCGCCAACTACATCTGTAGAAGGAGTTACGCACAGTGGGATGTTCTGCTCCCCACCTCCGAGGACGCAGTCAGGCTGTCCAGGACCAGCCATCAGAGCAGGAACATAAAGCTCCAACCCATTTATATGAACAAGAGGAGAGCAAATGTTTCTGCTCTAAACGTCCCCTGCTATATGGAAGCCAAACAACTGGGGGCCATCCTAAGCCAGTATGGAGACGTAGAGGAAGTCACCCCGGTCCACGGATTAAGAAACAACATGACCGGGGACTACAAAGTACAGATGGTCCTGGACAAGGCTGGATTCTACGCCATCCAAGCCACACTCAAGTTCGGAGAGTGGACACTCTCCCTTATAGTGGAAGAGAGGAGGCCCCATTGCTGGCTGTGCACACAACAAGGGCATATGGCGAAGGACTGTCCGAAGAGGAATGGAGGGAAGAAGCCCACAAAAGCGGCGGGAACAAGCGTGACAACAAATCAAGCCGCTGCTCCCGCGCCGGCCGCAAATCCTCCAGAGGCACCGACAGGCTGGGTGACGGTCGTAAAGAAAGGCAAGACCAACAAACAGCCATCCTTGCAGACAGTCACCCAAGACCAAGACCAACCGAAGAGCGAGACGGAGAAGATGGACACACAGACACCCTCCTCCTCAAACAAGAAGAAACTACCAGAATCTGAGGAGGAGACCGTGTCAGAGGCAGAGGAAGAGACAACAACAGTCTCTATGGCCCTGAGCGCAACAGAGATCAGGAGGGCTGGGAGGAGGAAAAGCCGCAAGACACGCGCAAACCCTCCTACCCCCACTGAGACTGCGAAGGACTCCCTCGCAATAACAACACAGGATGAGCCCCCTGTGATCCCAACACCCCAGCAACCCGAACAACCTTCCCCCTCTCCTATAAAGGCCCCAAGAAACTCTTCCCGCCCCTCATCCCGTGACAGGAGCCAAAAAGAAGAAAACGAGCAGGCTACCCCCTCCCCAAGCGCTCAGCCTCCCCATCAACCAAAAGAGGTCCCCTCCCCCACTCCCAAAGTCCGCACTGAACGGACCAAAACGCTCCCCTTCCTTCCAGGAAGCAGGATTTGTGAAACAGACCCTCTCCAACCGGCTCCGGACCTTAAAGGACAACAGAAGGTCCGGTACAATAAACTAAAAAACTTTGAAAAGTCGGTGGAGACCTAGTAACAGACCCCACTACATTCAAGGACGCTCCCTTGTTGACCACTTTCGTTAGGGTCAACAAGGACGCTAGGACTGGAGGAATGTGGGCAATGATTAAGGCAGCCAAGAATGCGATCCCAGGCCAGCAGCTGGTGGATAGGGACGATCCTTCGCTGACCAACATTTTCTTTAAATGTGAGGGTAGAATCCCCATGTATGTACACCCATCGCTATACAGGGCACTCAAGCTAACCTTCCCCCTGGACGTGGGGGGCGTGGCCAAGGATGGATCACCTTCATCGGATTTACTTACCGGCAGCCTTGGCCAGGCCTGCCATGTCCTTACTGCCAAGGATTTCAGACCCGTCTGTGACAGTGCTTGAGGTAAGTGATCATGTCTTTGAACTTGGCTACATTGAATGTGAGGGGCATCAGGTGTCGAAGCAAGGCCTCGCGCGTTGTGAGAGATTTGGTGTCCCTCAAGGTAGATATTGCCGCTATCCAGGAGACCCACTTTGTTTGTGACGGGGATTGTCAGGTGCTGGTAAATGATTACGATGTCTACTCAGCATATGGCAATACCTATAGTCGTGGAATCTCCTTGCTAGTGAGTCGCACCCTGTCAGCGTCGGTGAATGTTGTTCACGCAGGCGAGGACGGGCGGGCACTTGTTGTTGATGTTGCTGTTAATTGTAGTGTTTTTCGGATTGTTGCTGTTTATGCTCCCAATGCTGCTGTAGAGAGGGCAACCTTTTTTCGACGGTTGGAGGGCTTCTTAGTGGATCCGGAACGGTTAGTTTTAATGGGGGATTGGAATGCAATCCTTGATCCCAAAATAGATAAGGTCGGGGGGACTAGCGGGTCGGTGTGGTGTGACAGCAGTCTGTCTGACCTGATGGCCTCGTGCGATCTCGTCGACAGATTTCGTCTGGATCATCCGGGGCGGGAGATGTGGACGTGGCATCCTGTAGTGCCTTCCCATCCAAGCACTTACTTGGATCGGATGTTAGTTAGAAGAGGCGATGTAGACTTCCTATCTTGCCCCACGTTCCACTTGCTAGGACACTCGGACCATAAACTTGTTATGGCCCGTTTGAACTTAAGTGCTAGGCCTAAACTGGCCGGATACTGGAAGTTCAACAGCACCTTGTTGGAGCTGGAGGACTACCGGTTGAAGGTCACTGAGCTAATTCAGCGGGCTTTAGTGGGGGCGGTTACAGGGAGTAAGTGGTGGGTTAGTCTCAAGGCCAAAATTAGGCGCTTCTCTGTCCAGTATAGCCAACGCCTCGCGATAGATAAGGCTAAGGCAAAGAAGCGTTTAGAGGATAAGCTGACCCGGGCGGTGGAGGGGGGACCCCCTAGAGTTAGCACTAGCTAAACAAGATCTCAACCGCTTGGCTAGCGAGCGGTATGAAGGTCAAGTAGTTAGGGCTAGGTTAAAGAAAGTTTCTAACGAGGCTGTGAATGTTGACGTTGTTGAACGTAAGGCTGCTTTAAGGCGCGGTTCAGATGGGTACATTCGTAAAGTACATAACCTGGAAGGACACCCCTTAATATCGACTCGGGAGATCTGCGAGGGGTTTCGGGAGCATCTATCGGTGCACTTCACCCAACTACCCGGACTCAGGGTTGATGAGTTTGGCAGCTATTTGGCTGACTCGCCCCGCCTCACGGCAGCTCGGGCGGCTAGCTGTGATGGTCTTATTACTGAACATGAGGTCATTACTGCGTTGAAGCAGATCGGCTATAACAAATCCCCGGGGCTTGATGGTTTACCCTACGAGTTTTACTTGAGGCTGTCGCCCATGTTGGTCCCTATTCTGAAGGATATGTTCAACCATTGGTTTGCCCAGGGTTCCATCCCTGGCCAGGTGACCAAGGGTGTGATCACATTGCTGAGGAAAGGTCAACGGCATGGTGGGAGGGAAAACTTTGATGATTTTAGGCCCTTGACTCTGCTAAACACAGAGTTAAAGATTTTGGCAAAGATTCTTGCGAATCGCTTGAAGGTTGTCACCACTGACTTGATCGAACCGGACCAGACTTATGCTGTGAAGGGGAGATCGATTCAAGACAATTTGCACTTGATACGCTCGATCATAGAGGGGACAGAAGACGACGCCGAAGCCGCGCTGATCAGTTTGGATCAGTCCAAGGCATTCGATAGGGTCGACCATCGGTTCCTAGGATCTGTGCTAGAGGCCGCCGGATTTAATCCGGACTTCCGCAAGTGGATCTTTGTTCTGTATGACAGACCGACGGTAGCGGTGCAGATCAACGGTAAGCTGTCGGAGTCATTCGCTGTCTCTCGGTCGGTGCGACAGGGTTGTCCGCTGTCGCCTCTGTTGTATGTCCTGGCGTTGGAACCCCTCCTTCGCCAGTTAAGGGACGAGGCGGCTACACCAGTCCTGCGCGGAATAGCTCTCCCTGGAGGCACACGTGCCAGGGTTTCCGCGTTCGCCGATGACGTCACCGTGTTCGTGTCTTGCCTCACGGACGTTCAAGCGGTGGTCGAGGCGCTCGCTCGATACGAAGAAGTAACAGGGGCCATCTTCAACCGTAGCAAGTCTGTTGGCCTGCGATTGGGGGCCTGGACCGGGGTAAACTCGCTTCCAGGTATTTTCAGCTGGACCGATGGACCGGTCCGCATTCTCGGTGTCTGGTTTGGACCGGGACTTCAGCTGGAAAAGAATTGGTCGGAAGTACAGTCTAAGGTCAAATCGTCAGTAAAGACTTGGATTGGAAGGAAATTGTCCTTGAAGGGTCGGGCGGAGGCGTGTGCTACATACGTCTTTCCGCTCATCCTTTACCGTTTGTCTGTACTTCCTCTCCCTGCAGAACGACTAACCCGCTTACAAGGGCGCCTCGATTCACTTTTGTGGAACGAGGGTAAGCATTATGTCTGCAGAGAGGTCTGTGTTCAAAGTCCGAGCGAGGGAGGCCTGGGTCAGCCCAGTCTCTTGTGTCATAGAAACGCCGAGAGATTGGCTTTCCTGGGTCGTTCGCTTGAAGGAGACGCTCCTTGGGTCCCTGTGGTTGAGAACTCGTTTCCCAATCTCAAACCCAACCCTTCGGTAGAAGGTCGTCGTAGACCGAAGGGGGAGTCCAAGTTCTTCTCCGAATGCCGAACCGCTCTTAGAGCTTTGCCGGGGACCAATGTCCTCGATCAGCCAAGTTAGAAACTGTATCGGGATTTAGTGGAGGGGACCGCGAAGGATCCACTTTGTAGGCAGATGGGATGGTCGATGGAGGTTGTCCGTTCTCAATGGTGTTGGGCGCCGGGACGGGAGGTTCTGAATAACTCGGAATTCTCCCTGACTTGGCGACTGGTCCGAAATGCGCTGCCCCTCTTCGACGTACTTTTCCGGTATAAAGAACATACCAGTCGCTCTGTCCGTGCTGTGACGAACGCGAGCCCGAAACAATCGAGCACGCGTTTTTTAGTTGCAGCCGGATACAGCCCCTATTAAAGTACGTCGAGGGGGTAACAGCTCGCATCGATGCCGAGTGTCTGCTCGATCTCGACGTAGGAACTTTTGTGTACAACATGGAGCCGCCGTTCCCCAGGGAGGAAAGTTTGGTTTTCCTGGCGATCCTAGCAGTAGCGCGCATGCCCATTTGGATCACGCGCCTAAAGTTGGTCCACGAAGGGACATCTGTTCCTGATCGGGATCTGATCGTTTACTTTAAACATTTGCTTAAAGTAAAGATCAGATGCGATTGGAAGAGGTTGCCTAGAGTGGAATTTGACAAGAGGTGGGTACACAGTACTAGTTTGTGCATCCGTCGAGGAGCCAAGTTTCAATACGTGTTCCCTCCTTAGGCATGGCATGGGCGGTGCTGGGTCCTACGGAACCCATCCCGCCTAGGTTAGCATTATAAGTTCAGTAAAGTAACTCTTGACTGGTGGTACAAATGAGATCCTGTTCCTGATTTTATTTTTTGGTATTAGAGAACCTCTGAGTCTGCCCAACCCCCCTGCTCCTCATCTTTATTTTCTGATGCCCCCGGTCATCCCCCTACTCAGAGGTCACCTTCCTACCCCCTCCATCCGTTGCTTTATTTTCTCCCACCTCCATTAAGGCGACTTCCCCAAACCCCATTAGGGATGCTCTGCTTGTTTTCGGTTCCCCGGAAAACAGTGGGGGATCTAGCCACATAGAATAGTACAGGGGGGTCTTACTAACAACACATTAGTAGTGTTTTCCTTATTTTTGAAATGAACATTTTCATTAGTTTTTTCCCACTCCACGAACATTTTATGCCAATTAATTCAAGAACTCTTTCTAATGAAATCGAACTTTATTTTCTCACACATACACACACACACAAAAAAATGCACACACAACATACAGAAATGAATATACAAATTGTACATAGTTAAATTTTACATTGAACGCTGGGGTTATTAGTTAGATTAGGATCCACAGAGTGATTGAGGTATTTTGGTAAATGTTGCCAGTCAAGAGTAAGACTTCAAAGTCTCATCTGTTACATAGTCAAAAAGACCCTGTACCCTCCCCCTCCCAATTTCTTGTAGGGCCTTGTGCCTAATTTTGTTGAATTGAATTTTTTGTACGTTTTTTATGTTCAATTTTTTCTTTCTCAATAAAATATATAAACAAGATCAAAGTGTAGTATCTGTTCTTCAGATGCTGCACTTCTATTTCTTGTTCTCTTTCGGTTGAGGAGAAATCCTTCACGACTGAGACAATTTTTTATTTTTGTACCTTTTCTCCACGTTAAAAAACGACCCTGGTGTCTAACTCTGTCCCGTGGGGAGGCATAGTAAATAGGTACAATCAATTCTTCAAAAGACGCTGAGTCTGTTTTGCTTTATAATTAATACTCATACTGCTGTCAGCTGCGCATGATACTCTGTGATATATATTCCGTTAGTTTCATATGTAAAGCACAGAAATAAGTGGTTATTTAAAGAGATGGAGATATTAAATATGGCAAGCAAATTGTATTATATATTACAATATTAAACACCTTTATATATTTTTCTTTTGATTAATCTATAGGATGTATGAAACCGCTAACATCGGACAATTCCGTTTATCCTTATCACTTAATAAATACAAAAATATCGAGTTGGTATTTTGTACTGTTTGTTTTTTGTTTTATTTTGACAACATATTAAGAAAATGTAAATGAAGTTGGTACTTGTTCTGTGGTTGGAGATCTTTAAAACTCATGTCACACATTTAAATAAATCGTATAATCGGGAAAATATTAGAGGTGCGATTCTCAGAATTGCATTTGAAGACCTGGTCTCATACGATTATAACTAAAAAAAAATGTATGAATACAAAAGTTAATAACGTTACGTTATGCTTAAATATCTATGTATATTTAGCTATTTCTTCGCTTAACGTAAAGATGATTCAATATTAACAGGTACTACGACTTGCATTCATTACATCTTGGTTCATATTTAGTAATATATGTAAAAAAACAGTGCCTACTAATTTAGACATCGGGAAATGGCGAATTAGCATTGATTAAACGATGTGTTTATATACGTTTATGTCTTATAGAGAAATAATTATAGAAAATTGCAAATAAAAAACTAATGTTTAAATACAATGGCTCAATGGTTTAGTTATTAATGTCAGATCAGTAAATCAATTTCGATCTGAAAATAAAAAGGGTAAACCAAAAGCTGATAGAAAAGGATCAGACATTTACAGTGTATCGTTTGTTCGGATTGGATATCAATAATATATTGACAGGTTTTGAGCGGATTGAAAATTGGCAATTTTGAGTTGCCCAGACAAGCCAGGTGCATCGCAGATATCAATAAATCTATATCGACTGGTACATAATAAAAGAAATTATTGACTGGAAATCCTAGTTTGGCACAAAAGATAATGCTCTTTCTTTGTTATTTAGTTATTTTTTATGGGATTATTACCATTTATTTTTAACTTAATTTAAAAATCCATACATTTAGTCTTTGTATATGGACACAATATATTAAGGATAAAAAATGGAAATGCTAATTATTAATCATTAGTCGAGCAGGATATTGTAGAAAGAATACGAAATGCACACATGAAATATAGAAACGACGGACACTGAAGTTATACCAACAAAAACTCCCTTACATTTTCCCTATATATATATATATATATATATATATATATATATATAGTCTTCCGCATACAGTACTGTTTCGCAGCTTATCAGTGCGGATGGAAAGGTTACTACCTCAAGCCAGGATTGAAACCCGACCGTTTGTACGACAGTAAAGGGTCCTAACCACTACGCTATTGGCTGCTGCGTGAGCCATGAGTTTAACGATGTTTTGACATCGTCCGAACTACCTCTGCTCGATTTGTTTACACAAAGAGCATCGCTTATACGCTAATGGTAATTCGTGAATCACTTCTCAATATTCTTAACTCAAAATAGGGACCATTACTATCATCGGCAACCATGTATGACGGGTATGATTGTTCTCCTGTCGGTGAGATTGGGTCTGGTCATTTGTGGGTCCTCAGATAGCTGTGAAGCCCGATCTCTGACCGGCAGTGCGGGTATGTGTGTATGGTCGTCTGTGTAGTGGAAGAGGCAGAAGGAGATCTCCTTTCTCTGCATCCCTCGGTTTTTCTACGGCTCTGGGGAAGTCCTTTTCTGAGTGAGCCGTGCCTTCATGGACCATCCTGATCCACATGCTCCTCTGAAGAGCAGCATCCTCCCAGCTGGTGAGGCTGAAGTGACATTGTCTCGGATGGGGCTTTATGTTGTCCTTATATCTTTTTTTCTCTCGTCCTTGGGACTGCTTTCTCTCTTTTAGCTGGCCGTAGAGCATTTATATAAAATACGTGTAATATGTTAATACAGGTTACTCGCCGTTTTCAATATCTGTATCCCTACAAAAATATCTAGTTATTTATGTGTTTTAATGGAATATGTATCGCAGAGTATCCTCCGCAGCTGACAACAGTATGTTTATTACTTATAAGGCAACATAAAGAAAACTATCTTTTGTTTTTAATTTGTTTATGTACTTATAAGTATTATTTGGATTATTGTCTATATAACCAACGACCTTTTTTAAATATAGCTTACCGAAATCAATAATTCTTATATAGAACTCGGTAGTCTGCTTGGTTTTTCACACGGACATTTTTTATATCAGCCACCAGAAAGAGCATGCTCTCGTCCAGTCAGCCATGTAAAAGTTTTGATGAATTCGCCATTGTATTCTTCGTATCGCTCACACTCTGTGCAGTGTAGCAGAGCGCGGTCGCGGGTTTCGCAGCAGCAGCAGCTGTACAAAAGTCAACGTGTTAAATAATCGAGCTGTGTGCAAGATGATGTGATAGCCAGGAAGAAAGGCAGAATAGATTATAAAAAATAAACGTCGTAGACGTACGAATATATGTGTGCTACACATGTAGACCGGGAGCCTGAATAAAAGACGTGTCCTAAACATGGCCAGACAAAGACAGAATATCACTTGTTCGTCACGGCAGTCTTCTAAAAAACATTAGAGCACGAGAACATTTTTGAATAAGAGAGAAGGCATTATTCCGAAACCTGTAAATAACTGTCTGTTACTTTGTATAAAATGTTGGTCGAATTATTTCCTTGTTTTTGTTTCCTTGTGATTGTCTGCATACAACGTGTTAGTCCCGTAAATTAACGTAATATTCCGGAGATCAACAAGATACACATCGAGAACGTCGGAAGTTGCATCAGCTGATATGTTGGGGCAATACCACTCAAATTTCCGGGGCAGGTAAATTGCCGAGTTCGACAATATACGCTTTGTAAAGATCGAAGGTTACGTCGACGTACTCGCTGTGAAAATGATATTCAAGATTAGAATAATAAATTGAATAGTGAACTAATATAGATTATCGATCCTCGCCCCCAAAATCTAAAAAGTTTTATATACCATAGGCATTTAAGGTTTGGAAATAATTACTTTTTTATTTGAGAAATTCTAAGTGAAGACAATTAAAGAGTTGTGTAAATTATTTTTTGTCCAAAGCAAAAAAAAACCCCACTTAATAAACGATAAGGAAAAAAGAATATCTGAACGTTTATTAAATTGATATTAGTTCTGTTAGCATTTATAATATGATTAGCAGGCCGCCAGGCCCTGCCCGGTCGTAATATACGATGAAGTATGTTATTTTGATTGATGCAGATTTCATATTTAGTATGATACTATATTGGATCCAATATATAGTCATGATTTAAAAAGTTTTTTTTTTTTTAAATGACTCGTCTGTCATTATCGAGAATCGAAGAAAAAAAACAAGAACAAAAACAAGTTTAGTTTACGATTTATTTTTCCTTTGACGTGAATGCCTGAGCTATGAAGACATGTTCGCTGAAGAGTTAAAAATTAAAACATGAACCAACAGCTATTATGTTACGTATGCATATTCGTAATGCTGTCGTTCGACCTTCATGTAGAAACATTCTACGTATTTTTTATAAATTTTGACACTCTTGCAGTGATTTTTTTCCAGCTAAAACCCAAATATAAAGGTGTCCATGAGTTCTAATACCCTATATATGAAATATAATGTCTTCAAATTAAAACTGACAGAGGAGTTTGATAGGCACCATTTTTAACAAATATATATATATATATATATATATATATATATATATATATATATATATATATATATCATTACATTTTCTCCCCAAAAAGGCACATTTCCACTTTGATGTAGGTGGCTACTATCAGGGACCTAAGCTACGGGGGTACAATGTATGGAGTTGGGCAGCAAGCTGTCGGTTCCCGTTACACTTGAACTTCTGCATGTCAGTACAGTTGGGGAAGCAGGGACCCGGAAGGGAATTCCAAATTCTAGCAGTTCTGGGAAGAAACTACTGGAGTAACAAGCTCTCTTACATCTAGGGATCTCTACTCTGTAGGGGTGGATTAACTACGTGTCGGGTTTGTCGGGGGTATTTACGTCGCGGGGGTACACGTGCTTGGAGTTCGTGGAGCATTCACCATTAAAGTACTTGTAGAACAGGCAGCATTTCGTCAATGGGACAGCGGCTGTAGCTTAGATGACAGTTCAGGACCTATCAGGATCGCAACTCTCTTTTGAACATTTTCTAGGAGTGAGAGACTAGTAGCTGATGCACCAGCCAAAATATGACAACAATACTCCATACATGGGCGAATGGTGGCCTTATAGACGTACAGTATACTTTCGGGCTTTAGTAGTTTTCTAGCACGGTAGAGAGAACCTATCTTCTTCGCAGCGGTCCTTAAATGCTCTCTATATAATTTTTCAAATTCATGTTTCCTGTGAACGTTACGACGAGGCGTTTAAAAGAAGTAATTTCAGATAAAGAGTATTTGGCCATTGCAATAATTGAAGTAAGCAAGTTTAGTCTTCGCAGCATTGAACGTAACCATCCATTTTTGTCCCCATTCTACTACAGATTGGAGGTCATCCTCTAGTGTTTGTGTCATGTGTTGACTTGTTTTCCTGTCGTGCCTGTTATAAAGCGTGGTATCATTTGCATATGTATCCATCTCAGAGACAATTTTTCAGGGAGTCATTTATGAATATTAGGAATACTAAAGGTCCAGGGATAGACCTGTGAGGCATTCCCGTATGGGTATCATATTGTTTAGATGCACGACCGTCAACGACAACCTGGATTTTTTTTTCTTATTTAGGAAGGATTTAATTATTTTGAGTATTCTTCCAATAATAACGTACGATCTGATTTTCCTTAGAAAACCTTCATGCCATATCCTGTCAAAAGCCTTAGATATATCTAGGGCTACCACTCTACCCTTCCCTGTTTTATCCAGTGAATGGTCTATACGTTCAAAGATGACGGTTAAGATATCTGGTGTGGAGCGAGCTTGTCTAAATCCATATTGTTGTTCGGTCAAAAGTTTCGCATCTGTAAGGTGATGGACTACGCATACATGAATATATATAGAAAGAGGTTTGTGCTTACTATAAATATTTTAAACAAATATTACGCAAGTATAAATCATGTAGAATATCTGCATTAATATAATAACACGTAATAGTTAACTAAAGATGATCATCCCATAAGAAAACGGACAAAACTAATAGGGAATTAATTAAAACCAGCGGGAGCTGTGACAATTCTACATGGTTTCAATTATATGTAACATAATATGTTGACATTCTGTCGATGTTCAGCGTAAATGGAGATGCTCTGATATTATTGTAGCTCTTTTGTTAAAATTCAAAAGTATTTATCGAAGCTAGCCGGGCTGCTTGGCGTAGCGCGATCGTACAATATGCTTAAATATGATATTTTTATTATTTCGTATATATTATTATAAGGTAAATGTTTTATCGATTTTCAAATATTATAAAGTTGCGATTTCAAAAGAAAAATTATTTATATATCCATATGACTTGGGCGTATCAGATTCAATCGAAACCAAAAATTCTGAAAAAACGTGTATATATATATATATATATATATATATATATATATATATATATATATACACACAGACTCGATGGGCGGGTCACGTAGTAAGAATGGAGGATTATAGGATACCTAAGCAATTGTTCTATAGGGAGCTTGAATGTGGCAAACGACCCAATCACAAACCTCGGAAAAGGTACAAAGATGTAGTTAAGGGAAACCTGCTGGCACTTGGCATAGAAATAACAAGGTGGGAAGAGATAGCTGAAGACCAGGAAAGTTGGAGGCGCTACGTCTACGCGGGATGTGAGAATTTTGAGGTTTTGAGAGTTGAGCACGCCACTATAAAGCGAGCGTTACGAAAGCGAGAGGATACAGAGGACTTTGATCTCGACCCCGCGTACTCGTGCGGGATATGAGGCAAGGTGTGCCTGTCAAAGGCAGGCCTCAAGAGTCATGGAACTACGCACGCGGGACATGAACTGGGAGCACGGGAGGGAGGGGGCGGTCACCAACAAGGTTATCCTGCAGAATATGCGGCAAACTGTGCAGGCCGGGTGGGGCTATGTGGAATCATATGCGGACTCACTCACACGCCATCGTATCGTGAGGGTTGGCCGTCTTCTGTAAAGAAGTGGCAGTCACCATATATATATATATATATATATATATATATATATAAATTTTGAGCGTGTATTCGTTTGATATTAAGGATGTAGAATTCACGTGAAAAAAGTAAAACCAAAAATATGAGTTATTTTCTGAAATCCGTTGATGTATTTCCCAAACAGATTAAGAAATTTGTTGCAAATGCTAAGATGGTTATAGAATATTTTATGGAACTGCGCAATCTAAACTGTTTATTATACTTATTTCTTGCAATTATTTATAGTTATTTCATTATTTAAAGCACCTGTTCTTGTGGCAATGGTGGTAAAATATTAAAAAAATAAATAATTTTACCATCTATATTATTATATTTTGTTGGTATTTCGTATATTTATTTATTTGTGGGCTTTTTTCCTCATTTTCATAGTTGTTAACTATTCCTCAGACCTTTTTCACGTTGTTAACTGCGACAGGATAGAACTGTTGAGTCTATTAACTGTATCCTCAATAATTGCTACCAGTAATTACTAGACAGTTGTTTGTTGTTTCCCCGCGATTTGGGCAAATATTCCTCTGGTCTGCTTTAGGTGGGATTGAAACTTTTATCTGTAGACAATGCTCACTTCGAACCGTAAATATTCAGCGCCTCTATATACTGCGCTATGGTCGCTGAACTTAGCCAAAATATGATGAGACAGCAATTATGGAAAGCAGTAATTACTTTATATTGTTTAGAGACTCAGCATTTCTATCCCGTTGCGGGTATCCACGTGAAGAAGTCAGAGGAATAGTTGGCTAAAAGCTGGTGAAACATTAACAACTATAAAGATGAGGATGAGAATCAGCAAATAACTAAATACATAAATTTACCATCTATGTTTGAATTTATTTGTTCAGTCTGAATCAGTTATATTTGTAATGAGAATTATTTTCAGAAAAGAACCAGCAACATACAGAATTAACTAAATAAAGGATGCTGACATTTTATGGTAACGGGTTTATATGGAATGAATTGGTTTCGAACGGCGCACATCCGGTTGCCAGTTCGTTTACTTAATCACGTAGAAGTCCCCTAACTAAAAATAAAGCATTGCGAACTTAATGTATTTAAAATCATGGACATTAATTAATAAATAGAAATCGAAAATGCTAGTAAGTGATACTGGCTTCCGTGTTACCGAATACATTGGCAGGACCGCTGCGAAAAAGGTAGGTTCTCTCTACCGTGCTAGAAAGCTACTAACGCCCGAAAGTATCATGTACCTCTAAAAGGCCACCAGTCTCCCATGTATGGAGTGTTGTTGTCATATTTAGGCTAGTGTATCTGCTACTAGTCTCTCACTCCTAGACAAAATTCTACCCCTTCACAGTTGAGATCTCTAGATGTAAGAGAGCCTTCTACTCCATAGTTTCTTCCCTCAGAACCGCTGGGCTTTGGAATTTCCTTCCGAGTGCCTGGTTCCCCAACTGTATTGACATGCAGAAATTCAAGTGTAACGTGAACCGACATCTTGCTGCCCAACTCCCCACATAGTATCCCTGTAGCTTAGATCCTTGATAGTAGGCCCCTACATCAAAGTGGCAATGTGCCTTGTTTGGAGTGAAAATGTAATTAAAAAAAATTAAAAATATGTATATATATATATATATATATATATATATATATATATTTTATTTACTCTGCATAATGGAAACTGACTGATAATTCCAAACTGATATCGGTTCTCCTCGTACTGTCCAAATATCGACTGTGAATTGTGATTTTATGAATTCGTGACTGGTTTCCTTGAACATTCCGTGATTTTCATTTAAAGCTTCTCTTATATTTCTGATTCACTGATTATCATTCTGCTTCCATGACGATAACTTTTCCCACTCGCCTACGAACTTGGCTTCCTGACAACTTCATCGTATGGATTAAATAACAGCCTCCCTTTGAGTTTATTGGAAGACGACGGAAACAGAATGTTGCGGACAAGTAAGAATAGAAAAATGGTAATTTAGAATCCGCATGGATTTCCAAAGGATAACGAAGTCCGTGTATAACAGGGATCCTTATATAATGGGGATTTCGAGTATGTATTTAAATAAACAACTAGAAATTAGGACAGTTAATTATATATCTATGGTTATTTTTTATCTTAGGATTTCATTGTTCGAACAAATACTTTTCTCCTTTGAATATTATGTTAAGAACGTTTCGCTCGAATATACTTACATGATTAGCCGTATAGAAACCTTCCGCCATATTAAATAATACTAGAGCTGTCTTCCAGAAGCTGTGTTTTAGTGGATAAATAATTTGGTCGATATCGCGTGTAAATTATACTCTTGTAAAGAATGAAGCATAAATCCTCAATATAGGCAATATTAAATAAAATATCGTTCTGGAACCGGCTTTAGTCTCAGTATATCTATTCCGTTGGAGCAATGGAAAAAGTCATTTCTGTGCGCAATTGCACAAGCACATTCTGGAGAGAACTGCGGCTGGCTGTAAGGGTTTTGCTGCAAGTTTTTGAAGGGGGTAAAGCGGCCCATGATGCTATAGAGGAGACATTCGTTTTAAACATGGAACGCAGAGGTGGATCTGATATAAATGTACGGAAGCTATCCTAGTCACCTATAGAGTATCGGCATACTGTACGATGGGAAGGTACGTCTGAGGACTTATTACATTTCGGTTTTATCTTAACTGATACAACCGAGTGATCGGAACATCCAATTGAAGACAGAACGGAGAATGAACATAGCTCATGGCAAGTTGTGATAAAAATGATCTTGAAGACTTGCATACTTATTGCCAGTGTTGGGCACATGCGTGGGTTCCTTGACAATCTGTTAGGTCATAAGCAATGTCGAAATCGTGACAGAACCTCCCCTGATCATCCGTCTTGTTTTAGTTGGCAATTCATCTAAATCTGGTTGTTGGCTCCTTTTTAACATTGAGGTAGTATTTCTGCTTTTTGCAACAGTTTAATGGTTGC
>NC_136496.1:9471272-9558772 GCF_053919585.1 Euprymna scolopes | reverse complement strand
ATATATATATATATATATATATATATATATATATATATATATATATATATATATATATTAGTGTATTTAGGCAGTATTCCTTCATTCAGGCAAACATTATTAAAAACAACATCATCAGGTGGAGATAACATATTAAAAATAGAAGTGAAATATATAGTTGCGAATTATAAAAAGAGTCAATGAAAAAAGTCGATTAAAATATACATTTACGATGATGATGATGATTCAAGAAAGAATCGAAAGCGCTCGTGTGAACCATGGAACATTTGTAAATACCTTCCATCTTGAAGTTAAAAAAAAATCTTACGAAAGATCGAAAAAATGAAAAAAAGAATCATTAAGCAAGATATCTCTGTTGTTTTTAATAATGTTTGCCTGAATAAATATATATATATATATATATATATATATATATATATATATATATATATATATATATATATATATATATCAGACAGAGGAGCAGGAGTTATGATTATGAATAAATCTGATTACGTTAAGTAAATGTTAAATATGCTTCCGAATTCCGGAAACTTGGCCTTGTCGAGTTGAGGGATAATACTTGTAAAACCGAGGTCAAAATACAAAAGCGTCTGTTTGCATCAATTAAAAAGAACCTCTTTCGCAAGGACGTTTATGACAAAATTAGACCCTCTAAGTCACAACGACCCAGATTGCATGGTCTCCCTTTAATTAATAAGCAAGGTGTCTGAGACATATTTTATATCTGATAAGTTCTGCTCCATATTCTTTGGCTAAGTTGCTGGTCGAGATTTTGCTACCTCTGCGTGAAGTATATACAACCCACTGTATTCCTGGTCCTAATCGGTTTGTTGAATGTCTTCGTGGGCTGGATTCCAGTGCAGATACATCCTTTATGTGTTTATTTGATGTCTCTAGTCTCTTTACTAATATACCGTCTATGAGACGATACGTATTTATACCGAAGCGCTTTATGGCGGTCGCCTGACGTATCGCTTTTCCAAAGAGATATTTACTGAACTTGTTTCAATGTGCACCAAATCAGTGGAGTTCAGCTTCGCTGATATTATGTACTATCGGGTTGACGGGATTTCAATGAGGAGTCCGTCGGCCACAACTCTAGGTGATATTTTTGTCGATTACTACGAATCCCTTCTGTTTAATTTTTTGGAACAGTACCGACCACATATTTCTGATATGTTGACCGCACTTTTGCTATGCTTTCATCGCAAAGTGAACCATCAGCATTTTTTAATATGTTGAATTCACTGCATGGAACTCTCAAGTTTACAATGGAAAGTGAGGAGGACACTTTTCTTTGCTTCTTAAATGTTCTTGTTGGATGTTCAAGAGGGGACTTCCTCACTGCCTTTTATAGGAAGCCTACTTTCACTGGCGTGTAACACTAAAAATTCAAACACCAGTCCAAATAAACCAAATAATATGAACCCATCTATTATATTTAAATATACATGCATGTAGCTTCAATAACAGTAGATATTTAGCGCCTTACCATTTAATAAACAATATACAGTGATAATATCTATGCATTTTTGAACGTGATATATTAATTGTAAGCCACTAAACCTTTTCGGTAATAATGGATATAATCAGATACTATAATAATGTTTGGCCTTACACATTATTAGGTAGGGATTATTGGCAGTAATTGCTACAGAATCATTACATCTATTTCTAATTTACGTTTTCTTATTCACATTTTGTAAATTATCCAAATGTTATTAGCCCTGTCGGTAGGGCATGAGAATACGCCGACTGTCCCCCTGCAGAGGGTAAAAGTCCCTCAATGGGGGTCCTGGATATGATCTTAAACTATATCCAGTGGTGAGGCCCCAGCTTGTGGGGTTTGGGGAGTGTGGAGCCACCCTTTAATTACCATTTCTCACAGGTCCACTCTGACCCTGAATGGTAGTACCTGTTAGGGTCCCAACTATGGGTTAAATAGAAACCGACGTGAAAACAACAAAGATATTCTAATATTTTTTTTTTTCTTCAAGATCTTTGGATTCGGCATTAAATAACCCGAAAAGGGTTGATATGCCGTAAAACAAAAACAACCAACCAAATGTTATTATTATTATTATTATTATTATTATTATTATTATTATTACTACTACTGATTTTCGAAGCTACATCACTGGTGACAATGGATTCGAAGAACACATTGTTAGAAGGTTAATTATTAATTAGAAGGTTAATTATTAATATTTCCATAAACTACTTCTAAACACTCATAAAAGAAACGTTGTAAATATTCGACATTGATAAGTGAAATTTTGGCAACATGTAAACATAAACTCATCTCTACAATTATATGAATTCAACTTTGTCTGTGTGTGAGTTCGTTCCTTATGGACTCGGAAAGGGCGAAACAGATTTTCTTTCAAATTTACAGAACTTTAGTGCATTTGTCTGGAAATTGTCTTAGTTGTGTTTTGTCTCAGAATACTCTAGATAATTAACGGTAATCGATAATCGAACCCCTTACTTTAATTTTTCTAGCATCGGTAAAGCCATTTCTATCATGTCATCACTAAGCAATAATAGTAGAAGAACTGGCCGTGAAAATTCTACTTTGTTAAATTGATCGTGTGTGTTTTTTGTGTTTTTTTGTTTTTGTTTTTGTTTTTTGCATGATGTGGTCTGTAGGTTCAAACTCCGCCCGTAAATATCTTAATTTTTGTTCACTAACTGCAAAGAATTTTATAAGATTTGAAAATTTACCTGTTTTTTTTTTTCTGTGTGTTCTTTTCTGCATGATGTGGCCTGTAGGCTAAAACCCCGCACATTTTTTTTAATAAACTAGAAAGAAGTTTATATAAAATAAGTTTATAATTTGCAATGTAGTATAACATATTTTGGACAAAGTTACTTCATACAAGCACGTGAAGCTTCCTCCCGGGGACTATATCACGGATTTCGATGACCATAAAAAAATATATGCGTGTGAAATATTCGTTGATCATCTCTACCCATCAACAACTACGTTCTGAAACTTACTCTTTTGAACCTATCTCAGGGAAATGAGTTTATAATTGAAAATACTTTTCCAGCTATAACGTAGCTGCTGATCGGGTAGAGTAGACTCTCATGCCATACTTTTTAAAATGCCTTTAATATGTCTAGGCCAATTTCCCTGGAAAGGAAGCCTTCGTCGAGAGAGTCACTAATCCTATGAAGTATAACTGTTAGTAGATCTGTTATAGATCAAGCAAAACTGAAACCAGATTGCATATCAATGAGGAGGTAATTTTTCTGAGGTGGCTGACTACTTCTCTATTGAACACTGATTCTAGAAAATTACTCATGACGCACAGGAGATTGATTGGTCTGTACTGAGAGGCAGATGACCGATCCCCTAAATTCTTAAATACAGGGAGCAAGTTAATCGTTTTGTTACATGGAAGGGCGGTCCCTTCTCATGTAACTAAGAAGACATATAGGTTAAGGCTAGAATCGAACCGTGTAGGCAAGTGTTAAAGATAATGGAGAATGGAATGTTACAAGTTAAGTCTATTGTCAATTCTATTAGAAATAAGTAAATGTTTTTATGTTGGAAAAAGAGTCGATTGTCCATTCTTTTAGAAATATGATTAATAAATATGTCAGTTAAAAGAATGGACAATGCAAATTAAAAATATATTGTTTAAAAGTAGGTTAGAATAAGATTTGAGGATTATTTTGTTTGCCAAAAGTGTGTTTGGACAAACATATGAAAAATCACGTAAAAATTAGTCACGTTTGAAAAGCACATCTATGACGTCATAAACAAAGAAGATTTCTCAATATAGGATTTTGTGGGTTCTGAGTTAGAAGTCAGTTGTCAGTCAGGAGTTGATGGATTAGAGTTGAGAGTTAGAATCGGTTGGAGAGGAGAGCCGCTTAGGAGCGAAGGAAGGAAAACTAGACCATGCAAATCAAAGTTGGAATTTCTGGCATCACCGATCGGTCGATTGAAGAATAAAGAAACTAACTACGTTGTAAATGTTGTCTCGTGTTGTCATTACTCACAACCAGAAAAGGTAAATGGGTGTTTATCATAATCTTATAACGGGCTTTGTGTAAACGCGTCCAAGAATTATGCGCCCACCCCACCATCATCATAAATGAAGTAGCTCCTCCTCACTATATTGTGTATAAGAACTATTGCATCATATATTTCCCTCTGCTATAAATGCCTTCCTCCGTGTTTATCATCACAGTCGTCATGATTATATATATATATATATATATATATATATATATATATATATATATATATATATATATATACACGGTGTCCACAAAGTCTGGTTACATTATGTAGCCAGACTTTGCACAAAGTCTGGCTACATAATGTAACATCACGAGACATCTCTGGCTCGGTTTCGCGAAGACCTAATCCATTCGGCTACCATTAACCGCGTGAAATAACGTCGAATTTAAACATTTAAATTTAAAATGTTCATTTACGTCAGTCATATATATACATATATATATATATATATATATATATATATATGAATGACAAAAAGTCTATATTCAAAAGTTCAAAATGTCGATCGTTTTATAATTTTTTACTTTATTTCAATTGACATTTATTATTCTTAACGGTATCTGTTTCTTAGAACAAAATCAATCACTTTATTATTATATCCATTAGGGAATCTACTTTGCCCTTAACTCATCAGAAAAAATAGCAACAACCAATCCACCAAATGGAAACAAAGTGCGTTTAGACATGAATAAAATCCGAAAATTGGAAGGGAAGCTGTAAACATTAGTTTCAGAATGATTACTATAACAAAAGAATAAATGTAGATTACATCTACATTTATTTTTAAGTAATTAAAATAAATAAAAATTAAGGTAATTAATTTATATTTATTGAAATAGTTTTTTACACTGTTGTGGGGGATCACCCTCCAAATGAACTGTTCTATCCATTATATAAACCAGAGCGACCCTCGCCTGCTCGGTGACGTTTACTACCCTTTTCAATTGTAACCATTTTACGTTGTTGTTCCAGTAATACATTGTTTAAACACTATTCCATTGTTCTGTTTCCTTTGTGGCTTATTGCAAGCCATAACATATACTAACATTTTATAGTCAACGTACTAGTTAATCAAATTATAATATATACTGAATTATCATAGAATAATATTTAGTGAAAGACATTAGAACTGTATAAAAATTATTATTAGTGGAATGCAGGAATTGAAATTGTTAAGAATGAATGATAGAAAAACTTAGTTGGTATATCGATGGATTTTGTCAAAGGCCGATAACTCTATCATATTTAAAAGTATAAATAAATATAACTTTTGTTGCTTAAGGTAAACAATTGAGGGTAAAGTGTTATTTAGCGAAATTATAAAGCTCAACCAAACGTAATTATAGGTTAAGAATTGACTATTACTAATAATTATAATTGAAGTAATAATGAACCTGATTAAAACAGTGCTGTGGTCTTAGTTATGTATAGTTTCATATTCAAATTAATAAATAATTTAATATAACCCTAATAGTAAACAGTTTTTTTAGTTTCTTATATGCAAGCATGTGTAATAGATTACAATTCCTGATGTTATTTTAATAAACATTGATATATTAATTATAATAAATAAATTTACTAAATATTAAACAGAACATTTTTGGCAGAATATACCTAAATTATTAGAACTTGTTAATACGAATAGATGGGTTGAGTGGCATTATTTCTTAATTCAAAATGGCATCATGGAAACATATTCTTAGGTATTTACAGCTTCTCTTCCAATTTTCGGATTTTAATCATGTCAAAACGCATTTTATTCCTTTTTGATAGATTGATTGTGTCATTTTTTTCTGATAATTCAAGGCAAAAAGATTCACTAATTGATATAATAACTAAGTGATTTATTTTAGCGCTACGAAATCGAAGCTGTCAAGAATTGTAAGTGCCCACTGAATTAAAGGAATAAATTATAAGATTGTCAACACTATGAACTCTGAATTATAGTCATTTGTCATTCATTCACTATATTGCTCTGTAATTACATTGAGTTTCTTACATAATTATCGGGATATATTATAAAGGAATACATTAGATTTCCACACACACACACCCACACACACACACACACATGCACATATATATATACACATATATATAACTATATATGTGTTTATATATATAGTAAGTTATAAAATGTATATGGCGATTAATATATATATATATATATATATATATATATATATATATATATATATATATATACCGTAATTTAAGTGCCTTTGATTAATTATTGCATTTGTATACACCATATACGTGTTATGCATTTTAAAAAAAATAATGTTAATCGCAACTTTTTCTTAGGCTTTTTTATTTATTCGTTATTTTGTATCTAATGAATACACTATTCTCTTTTCGGATGGAAGAGGATTTTATTGCATTTGTTAACTCTTTAATCGTCGTTTTTTTATTTTTTTTTTATTTATATTTTCCCTCTTCATATCATATTCATCTTAAAATACACCATCGACTTCTTTTGCTCTTATTTAAACAATTCCTTTACTTCTAAAACGACTACTAAACCACCTCTTTATTTATTATATTTGTTATCTTTACGTTGTTTCTTAATGCAGTGTTGTTCATTTTTCATCGTCCAGTAGAAAACATTAATAATGTTTAAGCGTAATATCTAGGAAAACATTTTCTTTTTTGTAAAATTCCCAAGTTATGTTTTAATGTATATTCATGTGCTCGATAAATGGGGGAGGGGGCAATATCACATCGGTTATCAATGCCTATTATAGTTTATTTACATTGGTATCACGCTTCGCGTTCATATTTTTGTTATTTGTGTAACTAATCAGATTATTGGTCACATAATGTATTGTTTTTCCTATTTGCCCAGCATTAGTTTACTATTTAATACGGATAGTCTCGCACCCTACATTTGATTTATTCTTGCTTTATGTTTTTGTTTTGGGCTACCTTTGTTGTTACAAGGTGGTCACCACTTACCAAGCCCGGAACCCACTCGCGATAAGGGTTATTGCGTGTAGAGTACGTTAATGTTGAGATTTGATAAAGTGTCTACATCATCAGGAATTCGTTTATGTTGGACTTGAAGACATCCAAGTTGTAGTCAGGGGTGAAACAGGCAGACAGAACAGAGTTCCGCAGGCGTTCATTTTATGAAAGAAACTTTGTTCATAGAATCTACGTATTGATTTTGGCTGCTTTTCGTAAAAGATCGCGAGGGGGACCGGGGATTGGAGCTCAGACGAACATCATCCATGGAAGTAACGATAAACAAAAGACAGCCTCGCAATGTCTCTTCTGTAGAAGATAGGTTGCAGGGAAGGCTAAAGAGCATACCCCACAAAGCCACGAAGCCTATCTTTACTCTGTCAAGGCAGATTAGAGTGTTTTTAGCAGCTCCTGCCCAGATGTGGCAACAGTACTCCATCATTGGGTGTACTTGGTTTTTATATAAGTAGAGAATTGCATCAACAGTGAGATATCTTCTGGAACGCTAGAAGAATCCTACCATTTTTCCAGCGAACTTGGCAATAGACTTGACGTACGTGTTCCATTTCAGGTAATTTCTATCATATATTTTACTAGCTGACCAATACCTTGGCGTTGCTTAAAAAAATAAATTAACTGAAAAGATTCTATGCTTAATCTTAGTCTACTGAATGAATCGTCGCTTAGGATATCACGATAAAAATGTAGACCTTACGATATTAATCTAAAATAGTAACAAACAATTTTTTTTTTACATGGGGTTCGCCACTTATCAAGGCCCGAAGGCCACTCAGGGATAAGGGTCATTGCGTGTACAGTAATCAATGATATAGAATTGTAGTAATCAGTAGTATTGGGGGTTTTGATAGAGTGTTTTACTTAAGGGGGCGGTTTGTCAGGGGTTTGTTTACGTGGGACTTGAAGACGTCCAAGTTGTAGTCAGGTGCGAAACAGGCAAGCGGCAGAGAGTTCCACTGGCGTGCAGTTCTAAGAAAGAAGCTCTGCTCATGGAATCTACTTTGGATTTAGTCACAGATAAAGAGTGACGGAAATTATTGACAGTAGTTTCAGCCAGACGGGTGTTTCTCGTGAAAGATTGGCAAGGGGGGACGAGGGATTGGAGTTCAGACGAGCACCTGCCATGGAAATACCGATATAACAAAGACAGGCTCGCAACGTCTCTTCTGTGTGAGAGAGGTTGCAGGGAAGAGAAAAAGGCATCTCACACTAAACCACGAAGTCTATTTTGTACTCTGTCAAGGCAGAATAGACTGTTTTAAGCAGCTCCTGCCCAGATGTGGTAGCAGTACTTTATCCTTGGACGTACTTGGCTTTTATACAGATAGAGAATTGCATCAGTAGTGAGATATCTTCTGGAGCGGTAGAAGGATCCCACCATTTTCCCAGCGTCGTTGGCAACAGATTTGATGTACCTGTTCCATTTCAGACCAGGAGTATAGGCCAAACCCGTAAGCTTGTCAAAACATGGAGCCTCCCCAAGAAAACATCCATCCATTTCAATTGATGCCAGATGAGAATCAGAGCGTTGATGATGTAAAGATAGAAGTTTGGTTTTGGATGCATTAAAAGTGACCAGCCACCTCTTCCCCCATTGTACCACGTGCTCAAGATCAGAGGAGAGATAATTAGAGAGAACCTTGTCATTTACGACCTTTGATGTGTTGCCATATATGGCCGTGTCATCAGCATAGATGTCAACGAAATATTTAAGTATGTGTTTTGGGAGATCATTGATGTAGATCAGGAAGAGAGTTGGGCCCAGGATGGACCCCTGGGAGACTCCAGCATTAATACTGTGGGCCTCTGATTTCTGCCCATCAACCACTACTCTTATGAACCTATCAGAGAGAAATGATTAAATGATTGAGAAAACATTTCCAGTAATACCGTAGCTGGAAATCTTGTAAAGTAGGCCCTTATGCCATACCTTATCGAAGGCCTTCGATTTGTCAAGAGCAATTGCCCTGGAAAGGAAACCTTTCTCAAGAGATTCACTAATCCTATGAGATATAACCGTTAGCACATCTGATGTAGATCTTGCAGAGGGGAAACCATATTGCATGTCACTAAGACGGTTGTTTCTGTTGAGGTGGTTAACTACTTATTTATTTAATTTCGATTCCAACAACTTACTCATGACACACAGGAGAGTTATTGGTCTATACTGAGAGGGAGATGACTGTTCACCTGGATTCTTAAATACAGGGCATACTGATGAGATTTTCCAGGGTGCAACGCTTAAGCAGTTTTGTAAGCAAACATATATAAGTAAACAAATATAATCTTCTGAGTATCAAGAATCTGGAAAAACATAAATGGGCACTCAGTCTTCAGCTTTACTTTGATGAATCAGTTGTTGATTGATTAAATGCGCCATGGGATTTTACCGAACTAAAATTTATCTCTTTATTTAATACTAAATTCTGTGCGCCGTGAAACAACTTATGCAATGCGCTTAACAGTTGCAATGCGCTTACCTGTTGCAATAGTTGAAATCCTGCCATTAACTGTTTTATAAGTAAAAATACAAACCTACCAACCATTGGTCAGTACTTAAATGGACACGCATGTTTGTAAATGTACTTCCACTAATGTGAATATTTAATGTAATTCTACGAGTTATTAGAGGATTTCTACCTAAATAGATCAAGATATCAGGTTCCACATACGAATCAACAGGAGCGGAGGTATGCATCGCCTTAGTTTTCTTAATGATGTCAGCCCGAAGCAGGTACAAACATCCGTGAAGGGCTCCATCACTAATTGCATATCAAGTGGGGAGCGTGTCACCAGGTCAGCATCATTAGCATACAAAAGCTCCCTAACAAACCCATCACTAACAAGTGTTTTCGCTTAGGATTCTTCTAAAGTTGAACACTTTCCAGTCGTTCGGAATTTTATATAAACACCCATATTGCAATCGCGGAACCAATACCAGAGCAGATAGAGTGAAAACAGTGTTTGTTCAGCTACATCACCCTGCTTCACTCCATTATCAATGAGGAATTCTTCCGATAGCTGACCATAAAATTCCAGCGACCCTTCATATTATGTTGAAGTTGCTTCAAATTTTTCGTCAAAGCAGGTGTACAGCCAAATTCTTCCAACAGTTTTCTGAGGGTCTCACGGTTGACTGTGTTAAATGCCTTGTTTAATTCCAGAAACAACTGGTAAAGAGGCATACGCTGCTCAATACACTGTTCTAAAAGCTTTCTAGCAGAAAACAGCATATCCCTGGTCCCTCGTCCACCTCCAAAACCAGGCTTGGACTTCAGAAGGATACCAGGACATATATAGTTCGCCAATCGGTTTAGTAAGAGCCGTACAAATACCTTTTTAACTGCAGTCAGCAGCGAAACCCCTCGATAATTTCCTACCAACTTTTCTTATAGTAATATAATGTAAATATAGGAACTTTCTGTCTTCTTTACGTCTTGCAGTTCTTCTATTTTTTCTTTCCTTTTGTCTTTCTTTCTTCTTTCTCCTCTTTTTTTCTTTTTAGCTTTTCATTTTTGTATTATGTTCTACTCGTCTCTGTTTTCTTATAAATCCTTCATATCCCCATCCCCAAGTCGCCTTTTATTTTGTGCCAATTTCGACGCGTCTGTTTTTTTTTTTCCAAAATCGAATACCGGACTGACTTGCATGCGAGAGAAAATGTATCTTTCATGCTCTCCCTCTTTCTTTGTTTTTCTTTCCGCCTTCTCTTTCACTCACAACCGAATTACATATTTCAGGTGTTCTCGTTGACCTCAGTTACAGAGGTTGACCCTTCACACACAAATCTAAATGTTCAACATGCCGGCGTAAACTGGGATAGATTAAATATAACTAGTGTTATGGTGGCACCCACTCATTTACACATGTGGATAATATTGCCCATAAATAGCAAGACTCGGTTAGTGTGAGTGTGTGTTAACCAGAAGCCACCGAAGGCCGAGCCGAGAGCAGATATGTTCTCCAGCCAAGACGCTCTTACCTGTCAACCATTATGTAAATATACTGTGAATATACTTTTTCTAATACACTTCTTATTGATCTACCTTTGTTTGTTGAGTCTTCATTTGTATTGCCTTATACGTTATTTGGTTCAACCTGCAAACATAACAGTTGGTGACGAAGATGAACGTCAAACATAGCAACAAGAAAGATTAAGAAGATGTTAATTTACGTTAGATAAAAACTTCTTCCTATAAGTACAGCGAGGAAGCACCTCGCAGGAAGAAAATTTGTTCGAAGAATAAAACTATTAAAGTAGAAATCTTTCTGACATTTAGGGACCGCAACAATAGAAGAGTGTGATGCTGTTGCTAAGAAGGCGTGCAAGGATATGTACGTCGAGGGGGCACAAGTTCTGCTAGTTCATCAGAGCACATTCCATCAAAACATTTATAAAACAAACACGGGGATGAAACATTGCTGCGATGGGCCAGTTGTTGGAGCTTAGTAAACAAAATAGAATCTATTAAAGATTCTTTTTTGAGCCTGTCCAATAGAGGGAGAGGCTAGTGGTAGATACACGAATCCAGATATGGACATAGTACTCCATGCATGGGCTAATGGTGGCTTTGTAGAGATATAGGATGCTCTAACATTTGAATAGTCTTCTAACACGATAGAGGAACCCCCTTTTTTGCAGCATCCTTTGCAATGTCCTCAGTGTATTTGTTCCAGTTTATATTGCACGTGAATGATAATCCGGGGAGTTTAAAGGAATAATTCTCAGGTAGGATGCAATTTGTCGGTGGTTGGAGAAACATTTTGTAATTGTAAGACAGCTTTGTTTCACTACTGCTATTACTTTGTGTGTATATGTAAGTTCGTTCCCTATGAATTCTGAAATGGCGAGGCCGATTTATTAGAAATTTCGCACAGATGTACGCTATCTGTCTGATAGTCTTTCTAAATAAGCGTTGCATCGGGATAAGTATGAAAAATCGATAATCAAATAAATCTCACTAACAGTCCGAATTTGATTAACAGTCTGATACAGCCTATTATCAGAAATGCATTATAGAAGTTATATAATCGACCAAGAATAATAATACTCACTAGCGATATCTTTGATAAAATAGAACCAAATGTGAAATAAATCTTTGTGTTAAGAGCACAATTGAACCCTGACACTTTACTTTTGCAATAATCATATAAAATCAACAGCAGGTTCTTTACAGTTCAATGTGGATTGTAATGGATTGTGGACTAAGTCAATGTGAACCATGTGAAGTCTATTTGTTGTATTTTTGGTTTATATTGGAGGAGATGATATATTAAAACGTGTCATGTGTTTTCTAGTGGATGTAATATATTGTTCTTTTAACAGACAATTAATAAACATATAAATCGTATGTATGCTGTTCAGCCAGGGGAAATGATATTGACGTGTAAACCGAGTCATGTTGTATCAGACTTATCACACGGGATATTTTTACAGTTCATATATAAGAAGAATAATATATGTTTCATACCTTTTTCTGGAAGAGTTCTTCTGTATCTTCCCGCTGCTCCGTGACGAACCATGAAGCGATCAGCACCATATAATTGAGACAACTGTTCTTATTTGTGAAACCATTAAAACAACTCTTTATATTTTTGTAATATAAATTTATTATAGTTGTCTCAATTGGTTTTCACAAGATCTGCAGTTTGTCTACATTTTCTGTTCATAGGCCCGCTCCTGGCTGTCTGTCGACCCTTGTCTAGACGTTTGTCTGCTCTGGTGGTCAATTATCAACTCCCTCAATCTCTCCAAAACTAACTACATCAGGTGTACTCTTACGTCACCTAATTACGTGTCTCAGACTAACCTAATGTTTCCATCTAGTTATTTGTTTATCCAAATCCAAAAGAATATTTACAACTATTTTCTATTTTCGCATTCTTTTTGCGATTAACACGTCAATCATTTATTCCCCAGTTTAATTGTTTATTCTTCTAATCATAATTACTGATACAGCGACCATCCTTCGCTCAAATCAATTAATAAGAATACAATAACAATAATAATAATGTTTTTACCCTTGCCCCCGCTTGCCACAGTAAACAGATACTACGCTATGATCACAGCCTAAAGGGTCATAACATTACATATTTCGATGCACTGTGATGCGTTCCCAACTAAAGTAGACACTCAATCGATTTTATTGTAAAATAGACAATTACACCGATTTCACTGACAATAAAACGATAGGGTTTATAAAATAATCGTTGATCCCAATTCATTCCCGGATAACACAAATTCCATTTTGTAAATTTTCACACATTTGCACAAATTTTACTCAAATATAAAGTTTCGCATGGGTTCGAATACCTCACATATTAAGGTTAATTCTGTAGACTAAAAACTGAGAGAGGAGTTTGACAGGTATTTTTTAAACAGATAGATATGCGCATATATATATGTGTGTGTGTGTATATATATGTGTGTGTGTCTGTGTGTGCGTGTGTTTTATTTTATATTTCCGTTTTATCTGTTTGGCTACATATGTTTCGGATGTTGGACCACGTTTACGACCCAACAGCCTCGTCAGACCTTACAGAAATTGTTGTTAGTATTTGAAAGATGTGTTTTAGAAGAAATACGAGAAAAAAAAACAAAAAAAACGAAAACAAACAAAAAAACACTTCTTTTAAATACTAACAAGCATTTCTGTAAGGTTTGAATAGGCTGTTGGATCGTGAACATGGTCCAACATCCGAAACATATGTAACCAAACAGATAAAATGGTAATCTATATATTTATATAAAAGCGAAAATGTATGTGTGTGTTTGTGTGTATGTGTGTATGTTTGTGTGTCTGCTAAAAACTTTCGACACACGCGACGAAAATTCACAAACTCGGTATCACATCAGAGCTCCATCCTTCGCTTGAAAAATATCGAAAAATTGGTCAAAAACGTTAACTCTTCCACCCCGAAATCGACAATTTTCCACAGGGGGGGGGTCAACAAAAACGGGTTTCTCGTAACGATGCCCGATTCTACGCATGCGTCAGATGACGTCATGACCTGATTTCTTTTAAATAGTTGAAAAACCAAACACATTTCATCTCTGTCGCTTTAGTGCAGTTGGTTAATCTGTTTGTTCATTATCTAAACATTTTGGGTTCGAATCGTGGTGTGAGATTTTTTTTTTCGATTTTTTAAATTTAAATATTGAACCCTGTATTATTTAAGCCATTTTTCACGTAACGTTCGTTTTCCTGGGTTTTTTCTTTTTTTTTTACTTCGCTTATTCTTAGCGACACCCGGAATCCACCGATTTTCTATTTTTTAATATCGAAACAGGCTTATTTAAGCCATTTTCACGTGTTCGTTTGCTTTACGTTAGATTTTTTTGTGTTTTTTTTATGTTTTGATTACCATGGTTGTTTCCATGGTCGAGTGGGAGACCTGCCGACTGTCAACACGACGGTTCTAGGTTCAATCCTTGGCTTCGGAGAGATGCTAGTCTAGCGGCACTGATGAATTGTAATACAACGAAACAGGACTGTATATCGATAACTGCAAATATATATATATATATATATATATATATATATATATATACAGTGTGACCCCCAAAAAACGGGCCCTACCTCTAATGAGGCCCCGTTACTTAGTATTTAGTTCGAATAAAATGAAACTTTGGTCATAACTAGTTTATTATATTCAAACCATCACATCAAAACACTATGGTCTTTAGCTTTTTTTCTCCGTTGACTGTAAAATGCTAAGAAAAACTAGTGAATGTCCTCTGTTTTTGTTTTTGTTTTTTTTTTGGTTACTCTGTGTAAAGAGTTTTTTTTAAACCTTTACTAGATAGACACATTATATGAGAAAATTATCCCTGTTTTTGGTGACTGCACTTTGATAACGTTTTGGTTCGTATTTTTCTCACCATCATTACTAATCTCTTCCAGTCTTTTCGGTTATTTCTGGTTTTTCTTTGATATACTTCCCTTAGAAATATGTCTGTTTGATTACAAAATAGTACAAACATTTAATGGGAAAAAGAGTCTGTTGTAATGTTGTAATGAAAGCTACTAGAACTAGGTGATAGAAGGTAATGAGATAGGTTGGTTCAGATTTAAAACAAGCACATCGATTGAATAAATGTACCTTAAACATATGTGCTTTTGTGAATAATTGTTTGTCATCTTTTCCACTAGATAAAAACTCAAAAACTAGTTTAATATATATGAATGTGTTGTATAGTTGTCTGTGAGTCTCTTTCCGGCACTTCTAATGGTTGTTGTGTTTTTAATCATAAACGAGTCATTATGTCTGCATTTACGTTGTGTAACGTACGTATGTTCTTCTCTTAACTATCTGTTTTACGGCCCGTCATTCGCCTCGTCTAGGCGTGTTGCTGCGTGCGTGTCAACAGAATTATATGTAACATATACATTTGACGATATATCTTTTTCTAGCTGTAGCAGAAGTAGCAATAACTAAAATGAGGGGAAAAAGAGCTTACCTCGGGTACGTCTGTTGTGTCACCAGTTGGGGGGAAAAAGAGAATTCCAAGATGGCGTCCGGGGGTTTTTATTAGCATTTACCCCATGCAACTCTCGGAAAATCACGTTTCTGTCTCATGTGATTATGCAAATGGATAATTCCCGGCCACTATAAAAGCAGGAGGCTAGAGACGAGTCGGCAGTGTCCTGCAAACTGTGTGTGTGGGTGTTTCTGGCGATTGGAGTGTGTCTTCTTTTACCACGGTTATCACGGACAGGAATTCCCTCTCTTCTGGAGGTGGGCGATATTGACTATTTTGAAGTTGTACTGTTGCTGACAGAACATTTATTTATTTTTTTTTGTTTTGCCTACTACATTTTTGTTTCACTAGCCTACTTGGGGAATTCGTCATACGTACTTGGAAGAGCTGGAATCTTTTTTTTTTTTGCATGGTAGTTACCACTTATCAAGGGCCGGAAGCCACTCAGGGATAAGGGTTATTGCGTATACAGTAATCAATAGGATAATATCGTAGTAATTGTTAGTAATCGAGATTTGATAAAGTGGCTTATATAACGGGTGGTTTATCTGTTGTAACAAAAATGTTTCAACAAATCAAGACGCGTGATTGGTTCTGTACATATTTCTTTCACTCACAGACGTTACGTCCAGCAGAGGAGTTCTTCCACATCCCCATTCTGAGACCGCCTCCCCCTCATAAGGAGACTCATTCTGGATCGTCTTGTTTTTTTCGACGTCCTCAATCCAATCAACCTTGCTCTAGCAAACCAGAATGTGACATGCGACACGTCAACTTCCGGTCACCTGCTCGGATACCTTCGGGTGGAAACGACCGACCACCTAGTTTTACATGTTTTGATTACCTGTCAAAACATGGCTTCACATCTCTTGTCCATACAGCTCAAGCTAGATAAATAATTATAGACAAATAGATGCCTATATAAACAGATACATAGATAGATACACCGATAATTAGCAAAACAGCTAAATAGACAAAAAAAAGATTACTTAATGCTACTGCTCGGTAGCAAATGTGCCTGAGAAAATAACACGTTGGGGGAGAAAAATAATGGAAGGATTGTCCTCCAAAATATGATGCACAAAGAATATAAAATATTATTTTCTTTCATTCGGTTTTTAATAAACACTTTTTTCTTTTGTATAAGATTTAATTGTTTCGCTATTTACAGAACCCTTCAATGTAAACAACACAATAATGTATTATTATTCAATGAGATTTTTCAAATCATCTTTTTTTTTTTTACACAGTGATCACCACTTATTAAGGCCCGGAAGCCACTCACGGATAAGGGTTATTGCAAGTACATTACGTTAGTGTGGAGATTTGCTGAAGTGTTTACTTAAGGGGGCGGTTCCTTAGGAATTTGTTAACATTGGACTTGAAGACATCCAAGTTGTAGTCCGGAAGGAAGCAGGCAGACGGAACAGAGTTCCACAGGCGTGCAGTTCTAAGAAAGAAGCTTTGTTCATGGAATCCGCGTTTTGATTTAGGCACAGATATAGAGTGGGGGAAATTTTTCACAGTGGATTCAACTAGACGTGTGTTTTTCGTGAAAGATTGGCGAGGGGGGACCAGAGATTGGAGTTCAGACGAGCATCTGCCATGGAAATAACGATATTTCTTAACTTCATATAGAAAATGATGCCACAGTGGCTATTCAGAAAAATGCATGTCTTATCATTTTGACATATGCATTTTTATAACCATATAAGGAAAATTAAAAAAAGAAGATAAGACCAACTAGTAAATAAAAATAACTTCAACAATTCGACACATACTTTATTACATTATTTATCGTTTTTGTAGACCTTTTTTCTTTTAGTCATATTTAGATAAGCATATGCTGTGAAATCTATGTCAGCATCAACACACACACACACACACACACACACACACACACACACACACACATATATATATATATATATATATATATATATATATATATATATATACAATTTGTGTTTAGCAATTTTTAGTATGTTAGAGGTGATATAAATATTTTGCGCAGCTCACACCAACTAAATGAGCTAACAAACCGAAAGTAATATAACGTCCGAACACAAGCAAATGAAATGCGAGGCAACTACCCTGCCACGTGCACACGCAATAACGCCTATTAGATCAAGCAAACAATGTGTATGACCTTCTGACTTGTGTGGTAATACAATTCCTCAGATTCACTTGTGAGGTTAGGCTGTATAAGGTGTTAACGTTGGTAACATCGCCTGTTCATTCATTCGTCAGATAATCCTGATCATTGACTGTCGATACATATCGACGATGTTCCGATACAAAATCTTTCTAAGAACACTGTCAGGTACATGAAGCATCTTCGTGTGAAACTTCATAAAAATCAGCGCAGCTGTTTTAGAGTCTATAGGGAACGAACTCACACACACAAACACATTTCTTTTATATAATGGTAGATAGATAGATAGATAGATAGGTAGGTAGATAAAGATAAGTAGATTTTTCTTTGTCTATCTGTTGGTTCTACTTTTTCTTGAAAACTAAGGGGCCGATCAAGCTGATATCTTGTACAGAGCTTTATTACGATAGTGTAGCGAACTTTTTATGTTATCTTTTCGATTCACAATAAGATATTAATAGGGATTAATAATCACAATCACGGTCGTACATCCAAACAATAGGACATAAATGCGGGAGTACCTCAGGGGTCTATCCTTGGACCTCTATTATTCCTGATATTCATACACGATCTCCTTGATAACATTGTTTCGGAGATGGGTATATTTGCCGATGACACCACTCTCTATAACAGATATGAGGGGAAAACAAATGAACACATATCCAAGGAAATGGCAGAAACACTAGAGGATGACCTCCAATCCGTAGTGGAATGGGGACAAAAATTGTTGGTCACATTCAATGCTGCTAAGACTAAGCTTGTTTCCTTCAATAACTACAAGAAACCTTCTCTACCATCAATAGCAATGGCCAAGAACACATTACCTGAAAGTACTTCTTTTAAACTCCTCGGCCTAAAGTTTACAGGGAATATGAACTGGAATATATACATTGAGAGCATTGCCAAGGCTGCTGCAAGGAAGGTTGGCTCCCTCTACCGTGCAAGAAAACTACTTTCGCCTGACAGTATCCTATACCTCTATAAGGCAACCATTCGCCCATGTATGGAGTACTGTTGTCACATCTGGGCTGGTGCATCTTCTACTTGTCTCTCGCTCCTGTACAGGGTTCAAAAGAGAGTCGCCAAGCTGATAGGTCCTGAACTGTCATCTAGGCTTCAGCCTCTGTCCCATCGACGAGATGTTGCATCCCTCTGATGTTCTACAAATATTTTTATGGTGAATGCTCTGACGAACTTCAAACACTTGTACCTCCCCAACGTAACAATCCCGGACAAGCCCGACAAGCTACTAAGTCTCATCCCTTTACAGTAGAGATCCATAGGTGCAAGAAAGCCTTTTACTGCAATAGTTTCTTCCCCAGAAGTGCGGGTCTTTGGAACTCCCTTCCGGCATTCTGTGTTCCCAACTGCAATGATATGCAGAAGTTAAAGTGTAATGTACACAAACATCTTTCTACTCATCTTGCTTCATAATGACCCCGGTAATTAAGTCCCTGATAGTGGCCCCCTGCTTCAAAGTGGCACTGTGCCTTGTTTGGGGTGAAAATTGAATGTAAGAAAAAAAAAAAATTATATCTACCCTAAAAATTTTTTTTTAAACTCCAAAGCGGATCTGCTTGAGTTTTTTATGTACTTTTATGATAAGATCCAACGAAGTAATTACTAAGACCTCCGTTTTATATACAATTAAGAATTAATAAAAAAAGTAACATATTAATAATGGTTAGTGTTAGAGTTTGCATATAATAAAACATAGCTAAAATTGAATCCAATTAAACCAACATTTTTCATCAATCACTCATTCGAAGTCAAGGTACATTAACATTTATCAGTCTAGTTAGTAATATTGTTGACAATATAGTTGGCAATATAGTTGGCAATATTGTTGGCAATATAGTTGGCAATATAGTTGGCAATATAGTTTACCATATAGTTGGCAATATAGTTGGCAATATAGTTGCCAATATAGTTTACAATATAGTTGGCAATATAGTTGACAATATAGTTGGCAATATAGTTGGCAATATTGTTGGCAATATAGTTGGCAATATAGTTGGCAATATAGTTTACAATATAGTTGGCAATATAGTTGGCAATATAGTTGACAATAAAGTTGGCAATATAGTAGCAAATATAGTTGGTAATATAGTTGGCAATATAGTTGACAATATAGTTTACAATATAGTTGACAATATAGTTTACAATATAGTTGACAATATAGTTGACAATATAGTTGGCAATATAGTTGGCAATATAGTTGACAATATTGTTGGCAATATAGTTGGCAATATAGTTGGCAATATAGTTGACTATATAGTCTGCAATATAGTTGGCAATATAGTTGGTAATATAGTTTGCAATATAGTTGACAATATAGTTGACAATATAGTTGGCAATATAGTTGACAATATAGTTGGCAATATAGTTGGTTATATAGTTGGCGATATAGTTGGCAATATAGTTGACAATATAGTTGACAATACAGTTGACAATATAGTTGGCAATATACTTGACAATATAGTTGGCAATATAGTTGGCAATATAGTTGACAATATAGTTGGCAATATAGTTGGCAATATAGTTGGCAATATAGTTGGCAATATAGTTGACAACATAGTTGGCAATATAGTTTGGCAATATAGTTCGCAAGATAGTTGGCAATATAGTTGACAATAATGTTGGCAATATAGTTGGCTATATAGTTGACAATATAGTTGATAATATATTTGGCAATATAGTTGGCAATATAGTTTACAATATAGTTGGACATAGAGTTGACATTATAGTTGGCAATATAGTTGGCAATATAGTTGGCAATATAGTTGACAATATCGTTGGCAATGTAATCGGCAATATAGTTGGCAATATAGTTGGCAATATAGTTGGCAATATAGTTGACAATATAGTGTACAATAAAGTTGGCAATATAGTTGACAATATAGTTGACAATATAGTTTGCAATATAGTTCGCAATATAGTTGACAATATAGTTGACAATATATTTGGCAATATAGTTGGCAATGTAGTTTACAATATAGTTGGCAATCTAGTTGGCAATACAGTTGACAATATAGTTGGCAATATAGTTGGCAATACAGCTGGCAATATAGTTGGAAATATAGTTTGGAATATAGTTGGCAATATAGTTGACAATATAGTTGACAATATAGTTGACAATATTGTTGACAATATAGTTGGCAATATAGTTGGAAATATAGTTGGCAATATAATTGACAATATAGTCGGCAATATAGTTGACAATATAGTTGGCAATATATTTGACAATATAGTTTACAATATAGTTGGCTATATAGTTGACAATATAGTTGGACATATAGTTGGCAATATAGTTGACAATATTGTTGGCAATATTCCTAGTATATTAATAATTGTACTTTTTTACTGTTTTCATATTTTATGCTTGCAGGACGCCCAGCATTGCCCGGTCGTAAAATATGCATAAGGATCACTTTTAAATTCATACAGAAACCGAGACATGTGCATGCGAATGTTATGTTTTACTTTTTTTATGTACTTTTATGATAAGATCCAACGAAGTAATTACTAAGACCTCCGTTTTATATACAATTAAGAATTAATAAAAAAGTAAAATATTAATAATAATTAGTGTAAGAGTTTGCATATAATAAAAAATAGCCAAAATTTAATCGAATTAAACCAACATTTTGTAATAAATCCCTCATTCGAAGTCAAGGTACATTAACATTCATCAGTCTAGTTAGCAATATTGTTGACAATATAGATGGCAATATAGTTGGCAATATTATTGGCAATATAGTTGGAAAAATAGTTGGCAATATAGTTTACAATATAGTTGGCAATATAGTTGGCAATATAGTTGGCAATATAGTTGACAATACAGTTGGCAATATAGTGGACAATATAGTTGGCGATATTGTTGACAATATAGTTGGCAATATAGTTGGCAATATAGTTGGCAATATAGTTGACAATATAGTTGGCAATATAGTTGACAATATAGTTGACAATATAGTTGACAATATAGTTGGCAATATAGTTGGCAATATAGTTGGCAATATAGCTGGCAATATAGTTGACAATATAGTTGACAATATAGTGCGTAATATAGTTGGCAATATAGTTGGCAATATATTTGACAATATAGTTGACAATATAGTTTACAATATAGTTGGCAATATAGTCTGCAATATATTTAGCAATATAGTTGACAATATACTTTGCAATATAGTTGGCAATATTGTTGACAATATAGTTGGCAATATAGTTGACAACATACTTTGTAATATAGTGAGCAATATTGTTGACAATATAGTTGGCAATATAGTTGGCAATATAGTTGGCAATATAGTTGACAATATAGTTGGCGATATTGTTGGCAATATAGTTGACAATATAGTTTGCAATATAGTTGACAATATAGTTGACAATATAGTTGGCAATATAGTTGACTATATAGTTGGCAATATAGTTTGCAATATAGTTGACAATATAGTTGACAATATAGTTGGCAATATAGTTAGCAATATAGTTGACAATATAGTTGGCAATTGAGTTGGCAATATAGTTGGCAATATAGATGACAATATAGTTGACAATATAGTTGACAATATAGTTGACAATATAGTTTACAATATAGTTGGCAATATAGTTGGCAATATAGTTGGCAATATCGCTGGCAATATAGTTGGCAATATAGTTGAAAATATAGTTGACAATACAGTTGGCAATATAGTTGACAATATAGTTGGCAATATAGTTGACAATATAGTTGGCAATATAGTTGGCAATATAGTTGACAATATAGTTGGCAATATTCCTAGTATATTTATAATTGTGCTTTTTTACTGTTTTTCTTATTTTATGCTTGCAGGACGCCCAGCATTGCCCGGTCGTAAAATATGCATAAGGATCACTTTTAAATTCATACAGAAACCGAGACATGTGCATGCGAATGTTATGTTTTACTTTATTATGTACTTTTATGATAAGATCCAACAAAGTAATTACTAAGACCTCCGTTTTATATACAATAAAGAATTAATAAAAAAGTAAAATATTAATAATAATTAGTGTAAGAGTTTGCATATAATAAAAAATAGCCAAATTTAAATCCAATTAAACCAACATTTTGTAATAAATCCCTCATTCGAAGTCAAGGTACATTAACATTAATCAGTCTAGTTAGCAATATTGTTGACAATATAGTTGGCAATATAGTTAGCAATATTATTGGCAATATAGTTGGCAATTTAGTTGGCAATATAGTTGGCAATATAGTTTACAAAATAGTTGGCAATATAGTTAGCAATATAGTTGGCAATATAGTTGGCAATATAGTTGACAATATAGTTGACCATACAGTTGACAATATAGTTGGCAATATAGTTGAAAATATAGTTGGCAATATAGTTGACAATATAGTTGGCAATATAGTGTGCAATATAGTTGGCAATATAGTTGACAATAGAGTTGGCAATATAGTTGACAATATAGTTGACAATATAGTTGACAATATAGTTGACAATATAGTTGGCAATATAGTTGGCAATATAGTTCGCAATATAGCTGGCAATATCGTTGACAATATAGTTGACAATATAGTTGGCAATATAGTTGGCAATATAGTTGGCAATATATTTGACAATATATTTGACAATATAGTTTACAATATAGTTGGCAATATTGTCTGCAATATATTTGGCAATATAGTTGACAACATACTTTGTAATATAGTGAGCAATATTGTTGACAATATAGTTGGCAATACAGTTTACAATATAGTTGGCAATATAGTTGGCAATATAGTTGGCAATATAGTGTACAATATAGTTGACAATATAGTTAGCAATATAGTTGGCAATATAGTTGGCAAAATAGTTGACAATATAGTTGGCAATGTGGTTGGCAATATAGTTGACAATATAGTTGCAATATAGTTGACAATATAGTTGACAATATATTGGCAATATAGTTGACAATATAGTGGGCAATATAGTTTGCAATATAGTTGACCCTATATAGTTGACAATATAGTTGGCAATATAGTTGACAATATAGTTTGCAATATAGTTGACAATATAGTTGGCTATATAGTTGGCAATATAGATAACAATATAGTTGGCAATATAGTTGACTATATAGTTAACAATATAGTTTACAATATAGTTGGCAATATAGTTGGCAATACAGTTGACAATATAGTTGACAATATAGTTGGCAATATAGTTTGCAATATCGTTGACAATATAGTTGGCAATAGAGTTGACATTATAGTTGGCAATATAGTTGGCAATATAGTTGACAATATAGTTGGCAATGTAATCGGCAAAATAGTTAGCAATATAGTTGGCAATAAAGTTGGCAATATAGTTGACAATATAGTCGCCAATATAGTTGGCAATATATTTGACAATATATTTGACAATATAGTTTGCAATATAGTTGGCAATATAGTTGACAATATAGTTGACAATATATTTGGCAATATAGTTGGCAATGTAGTATACAATATAGTTGGCAATATAGTTGGCAATATAGTTGACAATATAGTTGGCAATATAGTTGGCAATATAGCTGGCAATATAGTTGGAAATATAGTTTTCAATATAGTTGGCAATATAGTTGACAATATAGTTGACAATATTGTTGACAATATAGTTGGCAATATAGTTGGCAATATAGTTAGCAATATAATTGACAATATAGTTGGCAATATAGTTCACAATATAGTTTGCAATATAGTTGGCAATATAGTCGACAATAAAGTTGGCAATATATTTGACAATATAGTTCGACATATAGTTGGCATTATAGTTGACAATATAGTTGGCAATATTCCTAGTATATTAATAATTGTCCTTTTTTTACTGTTTTCATATTTTATGCTTGCAGGACGCCCAGCATTGCCCGGTCGTAAAATATGCATAAGGATCACTTTTAAATTCATACAGAAACCGAGGCATGTGCATGCGAATGTTATGTTTTACTTTTTTTATGTACATTTATGATAAGATCCAACCAAGTAATTACTAAGACCTCCGTTGTATATACAATTAAGAATTAAAAAAAAAGTAAAATGTTAATAATAATTAGTGTAAGAGTTTGAATATAATCAAAAATAGCCAAACTTTAATCCAATTAAACCAACATTTGGTAATAAATCCCTCATTCGACGTAAAGGTACATTAACATTCAGCAGTCTAGTTAGAAATATTGTTTACAATATAGTTGGCAATATTATTGGCAATATAGTTGGCAATATAGTTGGCAATATAGTTGGCAATATAGTTTGCAATATAGTTTACAAAAATGTTGGCAATATAATTGGCAATATAGTTGGCAATATCGTTGGCAATATAGTTGACAATATAGTTGACAATATAGTTGGCAATATAGTTGACAATATAGTTGGCAATATAGTTGGCAGTATAGTTGGCAATATAGTTGGCAATATAGTTGACAATATAGTTGGCAATATAGGTGACAAAATAGTTGACAATATAGTTGACACTATAGTTGACAATATAGTTGGCAATATAGTTGGCAATATAGTTGGCAATATAGCTGGCAATATAGGTGACACTATAGTAGACTACAAAGTTGGCAATATAGTTGGCAATATAGTTGGCAATATATTTGACAATATAGTTGACAATATAGTTTACAATATAGTTGGCAATATAGTTGGCAATATAGTTGACAATATAGTTGGCAATATGGTTGGCAATATAGTTGACAATATAGTTGACAATATAGTTGACAATATAGTTGACAATATTGTTGGCAATATAGTTGACAATATAGTGGGCAATATAGTTGGCAATATAGTTGACCCTATATAGTTGACAATATAGTTGGCAATATAGTTGACAATATAGTTTGCAATATAGTTGACAATATAGTTGGCAATATAGTTGGCAATATAGATAACAATATAGTTTGCAATATAGTTGACAATATAGTTAACAATATAGTTTACAATATAGTTGGCAATATAGTTGGCAATACAGTTGACAATATAGTTGACAATATAGTTGACAATATAGTTGGCAATATAGTTGGCAATATCGTTGACAATATAGTTGGCAATAGAGTTCACATTATTGTTGGCAATATAGTTGGCAATATAGTTGACAATATAGTTTGCAATGTAATCGGCAAAATAGTTGGCATTATAGTTGGCAATATAGTTGGCAATATAGTTGACAATATAGTCGACAATATAGTTGGCAATATATTTGACAATATATTTGACAATATAGTTTGCAATATAGTTGGCAATATAGTTGACAATATAGTTGACAATATATTTGGCAATATAGTTGGCAATGTAGTATACAATATAGTTGGCAATATAGTTGGCAATATAGTTGACAATATAGTTGGCAATATAGTTGGCAATATAGCTGGCAATATAGTTGGAAATATAGTTTTCAATATAGTTGGCAATATAGTTGACAATATAGTTGACAATATAGTTGACAATATTGTTGACAATATAGTTGGCAATATAGTTGGCAATATAGTTAGCAATATAATTGACAATATAGTTGGCAATATAGTTGACAATATAGTTTGCAATATAGTTGGCAATATAGTCGACAATATAGTTGGCAATATATTTGACAATATAGTTCGACATATAGTTGGCAATATAGTTGACAATATAGTTGGCAATATTCCTAGTATATTAATAATTGTCCTTTTTTTACTGTTTTCATATTTTATGCTTGCAGGACGCCCAGCATTGCCCGGTCGTTAAATATGCATAAGGATCACTTTTAAATTCATACAGAAACCGAGGCATGTGCATGCGAATGTTATGTTTTACTTTTTTTATGTACATTTATGATAAGATCCAACCAAGTAATTACTAAGACCTCCGTTGTATATACCATTAAGAATTAAAAAAAAGTAAAATGTTAATAATAATTAGTGTAAGAGTTTGAATATAATCAAAAATAGCCAAACTTTAATCCAATTAAACCAACATTTTGTAATAAATCCCTCATTCGACGTAAAGGTACATTAACATTCAGCAGTCTTGTTAGCAATATTGTTTACAATATAGTTGGCAATATTATTGGCAATATAGTTGGCAATATAGTTGGCAATATAGTTGGCAATATAGTTAACAAAAATGTTGGCAATATAGTTTGCAATATAGTTGGCAATATCGTTGGCAATATAGTTGACAATATAGTTGACAATATAGTTGGCAATATAGTTGACAATATAGTTAGCAATATAGTTGGCAGTATAGTTGGCAATATAGTTGGCAATTCAGTTGACAATATAGTTGGCAATATAGGTGACAATATAGTTGACAATATAGTTGACACTATAGTTGACAATATAGTTGGCAATATAGTTGGCAATATAGTTGGCAATATCGCTGGCAATATAGGTGACACTATAGTTAACAATAAAGTTGGCAATATAGTTGGCAATATAGTTGGCAATATATTTGACAATATAGTTGACAATATAGTTTACAATATAGTTGGCAATATAGTCTGCAATATATTTGGCAATATAGTTGACAATATACTTTGCAATATAGTTGGCAATATTGTTGACAAAATAGTTCACAATATAGTTGACAATATAGTTGGCAATATTGTTGGCAATATAGTCGGCAATATAATTTACAATATAGATTACAATATAGTTAGCAATATATTTGGCAATATAGTTGGCAATATAGTTGGCAATATCGTTGACAATATAGTTGGCAATATAGTTGGCAATATAGTTGCAATATAGTTGGCAATATTGTTGACAATTTAGTTGACAATATAGTTGGCAACTTAGTTGACAATATTGTTTGCCATATAGTTGGCAATATAGTTGACAATATAGATGAAAATATAGTTGGCAATATAGTTGACAATATAGTTTACAATATAGGTTGAAATATAGTTTGCAATATAGTTGACAATATAGTTAACAATATAGTGGGCAATATAGTTGGCAATATAGATGACAATATAGTTGGCAATATAGTTGACAATATAGTTTACAATATAGTTGACAATATAGTTGGCAATATAGTTGGCAATATAGTTGCAATATAGCTTGCAATATAGTTGGCAATATAGTTGACAATATAGTTGGCAATATAGTTGGAAATATAGTGGGCAATATAGTTGACAATATTGTTGACTATATTGTTGACAATATAGTTGGCAATATAGTTGGCAATATAGTTTACAATATGCTTTGCAATATAGTTGGCAATATAGTTTAAAATATAGTTGCCAATATAGTTGACAATATAGCTGACAATATAGTTGGCAATATAGTTGGCAATATAGTTGGCAAAATAGTTGACAATATAGTTGACAATATAGTTGGCACTATAGTTGACAATATAGTTGGCAATATAGTTGACAATATAGTTGACAATATAGTTGACAATATAGTTGGCAATATAGTTGGCAATATGGTTTACAATATATTTGACAATATATTTGGCAATATAGTTTGCAATATAGTTGGCAACATAGTTTGCAATATAGTTGGCAATATAGTTGACAATATATTGGCAATATAGTATGCAATACAGTTGGTAATATAGTTTGCAGTATAGTTGACAATATAGTTGACAATATAGTTGACAATATAGTTTACAATATGGTTGGCAATATAGTTGGTTATATAGTTGGCGATATAGTTGGCAATATAGTTGATAATATAGTTGACAATATAGTTGGCAATATAGTTGGCAATATACTTGACAATATAGTTGGCAATATAGTTGGCAATATAGGTGACAATATAGTTGGCAATATAGTTGGCAATATAGTTGACAATATAGTTGGCAATATAGTTTGGCAATATAGTTTGCAATATAGTTTGCAACATAGTTGACAATATAGTTGGCAATATAGTAGGCAATATAGTTGACAATATAGTTGGCAAGAGAGTTGACATTATAGTTGGCAATATAGTTGGCAATATAGTTGAAAATATAGTTGGCAATGTAATCGGCAATGTAGTTGGCGATATAGTTGGCAATATAGTTGGCAATATAGTTGACAATATAGTTGACAATATAGTTGACAATATAGTTGAAAATCTAGTTTGGAATATAGTTGGCAATATAGTTGACAATATAGTTGACAATATATTTGGCAATATAGTTGGCAATGTAATTTACAATATAGTTGGCAATATAGTTGGCAATATAGTTGACAATATAGTTGGCAATATAGTTGGCAATATAGCTGGCAATATAGTTGGCAATATAGTTGACAATATAGTTGGCAATATAGTTGACAATATAGTTGACAATATAGTTGACAATATTGTTGACAATATAGTTTGCAATATAGTTGGCAATATAGTTGGCAATATAATTGACAATATAGTTGGCAATATAGTTGACAATATAGTTGGCAATATAGTTGACAATATAGTTGACAATATAGTTGGCAATATAGTTGACAATATAGTTCGCAATATAGTTTGCAATATAGTTGACAATATAGTTGGCAATATTCCTAGTATATTAATAATTGTGCTTTTTTTACTGTTTTCATATTTTATGCCTGCAGGACGCCCAGCAGTTCCCGGTCGTAAAATATGCATAAGGATCACTTTTAAATTCATACAGAAACCGAGACATGTGCATGCGAATGTTATGTTTTACTTTTTTTGTGTACTTTTGTGATAAGATCCAACCAAGTAATTACTAAGACCTCCGTTTTATATACAATTAAGAATTAAAAAAAAAGTAAAATATTAATAATAATTAGTGTAAGAGTTTGAATATAATAAAAAATAGCCAAAATTTAATCCAATTAAACCAACATTTTGTAATAAATCCCTCATTCGAAGTCAAGGTACATTACCATTCATCAGTCTAGTTAGCAATATTGTTTACAATATAGTTGGCAATATAGTTAGCAATATTATTGGCAATATAGTTGGCAATATAGTTGGCAATATAGTTCGCAATGTAGTTTACAAAATAGTTGGCAATATAGTTAGCAATATATTTGGCAATATAGTTGGCAATATAGTTGACAATATAGTTGACAATACAGTTGACAATATAGTGGACAATATCGTTGGCAATATAGTTGACAATATAGTTTGCAATATAGTTGACAATATAGTTGGCAATATAGGTGGCAATATAGTTGGCAATATAGTTGACAATATAGTAGGCAATATAGTTGACAATATAGTTGACAATATAGTTGACAATATAGTTGACAATATAGTTGGCAATATAGTTGGCAATATAGTTGGCAATATAGCTGGCAAGATAGTTGACAATATAGTTGACAATATATTTGGCAATATAGTTGGCAATATATTTGACAATATAGTTGACAATATAGTTTGCAATATAGTTGGCAATATAGTTGGCAATATAGTTGGCAATATAGTTGACAATATACTTTGCAATATAGTTGGCAATATTGTTGACAATATAGTTGGCTATGTAGTTCACAATATAGTCGGCAATATAGTTTGCAATATAGTTTGCAATATAGTTTACAATATTATTGACAATATAGTTGGCAATATAGTTGGCAATATAGTTGGCAATATTGTTGGCAATATAGTTGACAATATAGTTGACAATATAGTTGACAATATAGTTGACAATATAGTTGGCAATATAGTTGACAATATAGGTGGCAATATAGTTGGCAATATAGTTGACAATATAGTTGACAATATAGTTTGCAATATAGTTGGCAATATAGCTGGCAATATAGTTGGCAATATAGTTGACAATATAGTTGGCAATATAGTTGGCAATATAGTTGACAATATATTGACAATATAGTTGACAATATAGTTGGCAATATAGTTGGCAATATAGTTGACAATATAGTTGGCAATAAAGTCTGCAATACATTTGGCAATAAAGTTGACAATATAGTTGGCAATATAGTTGGCAGTATAGTTGGCAATATAGTTTACAATATAGTTGACAATATAGTTGGCAATATAGTTGGCAATATAGTTGGCAATAAAGTTTACAATATAGATGACAATATAGTTGGCAATATAGTTGGCAATATAGTTGGCAATATAGTTGATAATATAGTTGACAATATAGTTGGCAATATAGTTGGCAATATAGTGGACAATATAGTTGGCAATACAGTTGACAATATAGTTGACAATATAGTTGACAATATAGTTGGCAATATAGTTGACAATATAGTTGACAATATAGTTGGCAATGTAGTTGACAATATAGTTGGCAATATTCCTAGTATATAAATAATCGTGCTTTTTTTACTTTTTTCATATTTTATGCTTGCAGGACGCCCAGCATTGCCCGGTCGTAAAATATACATAAGGATCACATTTAAATTCATACAGAAACCGAGACATGTGCATGCGAATGTTATGTTTTTCTTTTTTTATACATAGTTTTTTTTTTGTCAGAAACAAACATAAATAATTCAGTTAAGATCGACACCAAAACCAAAAGACATTGAGTCAAGTAAGATACCCAGTAGGCCAGCTTGACACGCTCTTCTAAGAAGTGTTTTCAAACCTGCTACTTTTTTACATATAGAATTGGTCATGGAAAGGATTCACGCATACGCATTTATAGAACAGTTATCAGACAGCTACAAATCCGATGCCCCCCCACGGAACAATGTTTAAAGTTTGACCACTTAGCATCACTTTTTGTCAGATAGAAACCGCTAATAATTTTCGCGTGTCGGAATATCCTATATATCACATTTTAAGGCTGTATATAAAAAAATTCGTGGAGTAAATAAGTTGTGAATCCCCCATATACGCGCATTCTCATTTTTATAAGTATAAAGATTACGTTTGAGCATTTCTATGATTATCATCTTTATAAATAACTACTTTGGTTTACAAACAGTTGACGCCGTTATTTACGAAGTAGGGCAATAAAAAAGAAACCGTGTTACATTGGGTCAGTTGTGTGATATAAACACAGTACGCACATAAACGACTCTTGTTTTTTTAATTTTTATTCACTGATTTGTGAAATAGTTTCGTGATAATAATAAGTGGTGTGATCTTGAATGCGATTCAAACTCACTCATCCTTAAACCCGTCCTCATTTTTCGTATCAAGAAATTAATGCTTACGTAAACAATTCTCAGGTTATAATTGAATGGAAAAGAGTCATCACCGTATTTAGAGTTGAGTGTGTTTACACATCAATTTCAGTTGTATTATTTAGTCTGGTTAATCTCTGTTCCAGTTCAAGGCTCATGTAAAGTGCAGAAACGTCTATAATTAGATCAGCCCTACATTTTATTCTCCACTTGGACCGATCTCTATGAGAGCTGTGTTGTTGCAAGTCTAGATTTATTTCTATATATACTATTGTAGCATTTGTTCTTCAGCATTATCTGTAGTATTTGTTACGTAATTGGTTTTCTCTATAGCTTTATTTGCGAATCGAATCTTAACTATCGACTGGAAGATTCAATTTATCATCGGATGTTCTGTTTTTTTATTTAAAAATCTTCTTTGTTTTGTTTTTTTAGATCTACGAATGAACCCGGCAGATGATGCCAACTTCAGATACATTTATTTCGTTCACCTGAAACGATGATGTTCGAGAAGTTCTAGTTAGATTGCATAACCAACAACTGTTATCGACGAATACTTGATGCAAATTTTACAAATTCCAAAGTGAATTAAAGACAGAAAATGAAGTTTTAAACTGCTTTTGTTTTTGTTGCGTTTTTTTTAATTTTAAAATTTAAAAAAAAAAAATCTGTATCAACGGCATTGATTTTTGAATTTTATTGCAATATAGCTTTTTATTTTCGTAGATTTTTTTTAATCAAAAACTTAAATTTTAGGGAACTCTCTTGTTGTTCACAGTTGCCATTTCCCCTACAGCTTTCAAGAGTTAAATGAATATGTATTTCCTGCCTTGGCGATAATAACATTTCCTCATCGTTAACTCTTTGTATTAAGTAGATTCGTGTATTGCATCGGGCGATTCCTTTAAATATTTCTGTTTTTCTCATCTCCTGTTTAAACGGGGATGAGAAAATATTGCTGCAACATCATGACGGAAGTTGGAAGAACAAGTTTGCGAGAAATTAGTTAATATACATTATTATAGGTAATCTTTTGGAGTCGGTACCCATGTACTATACATCGATATTTAAAGTGCTACTGACGGATAAACGAGAGCGAATAAATGCGCACGGAACATAGACGTTTGTTGCTCAATGTATTTGTTTCTTAGAAAAAAGAAATTAAAATAAGAGATGCTAAGTGAAATATAAAAAGAAAGATCCCACCACCACCATCATCATCATTATTATTATTATTATTATTATTATTATTATTATTATTATTATTATTATTATTGAATTTGCTTGGATCCTCTTACGGAATGTTCTAAGGCGAAATTTTATTTCACCATCGAATCGAATTTAAATGATTGTCTTACGCGTAAAGCATCGATTATGTTCTCGCTTAATATTGATTATTTAGGCGGGAAAAAAACATCTTTAGAAAGTCGATAAACTTTCCAGCTGATCAAGTTCCCTTTAAATCGAAAGAAGAATATTTCATATATATATATATATATATATATATATATATATAAATAGATAGATAGATAGAGAGAGAGAGAGAAAGAGAGAGAGGAAGATATAGAGATAGATAAATTGATAGATAAATAGATAGATAGATATAAGAATATTCGAAATTGTTTTCCGACGATATAGAGAGATAAAAAAGAAACACTCCAAGTTATATGTTCATCTATGTTTAGTTTAATTGCGAGAATTCTGCATGGTGGATGAAATTAAGTAAACTTGTTACGGTTTGGAAATAGAACAGGGTTATTTCCCTTTCTCTCCCCTCTCTCTCTCTCTCTCTCTCTCTCTCTCTCTATCTATCTATCTCTTTTAGTTATAAAAGAGATATGCCAATTAAGCTACAGAATATTCCGCGTTTCATCCACGGTAGAATTCATGAGGCTTATACCTAGCTCTACCTACGTATTGAACACTGTTGAAGTAAATACTTAATGTTTACGCACAAATGTATACTTTCCTATATTAATTTATGTGATTACATTAAGTAATCATATATATATATATATATATATATATATATATATATATATATATATATATATATATATATATACATATATTATTAGGAGGAAGGAAATAAGCATCAACTAATATTTCACACTTACAATAGATTGTCATCATCGAAATTGGTGAAATCGTCTATTTTTCAATCGAATTGATTGATTCCTTGCTCTTGTCAATATTCTCTGTGGTGGAACCAAAGGAAACGTTACATGATACAGCGCAGGTGCTGAATCCCTAATACAATTTTGGCTCCATTAAATATTACAGAACCTTCTGTTTGTTGTCAAATTCTTTTTTTATATTATGGCTTGAATTTAAATCGAAAATATAAAAGTCTAATCTGGATGTTCAATCGGTTCTTTAAACATGAACATTTATTTTCTTACGCATCTCTTTCTTATCTCAACACACATAACGCGGGCACTTTTGCCTGGACGTGCATAATTTTTCTTTCAATACTTATCTATGGCAATGTAATACAAACGTATGCATGAACACTCCCAGGCATATTGTTTGTTAAATATTAAGAAAATCTACTTAAACATTTTAAAATCCATAGGTTACCCATACGAACTTCTACGTAGACACATACACACACAAATATATAGACCATATATATTCTTATATATCATACTATATATAATAAGCTTATCCTTATTTATTTAGAATTAAATAAAGCTTCCCCCAACATTCAATAATTCCTCTAATTTTTTTTCATCCCTAATGAACATTACGCTAGACGCCGCATCTCCCCCATGCTACCTAGCACCTTCTCTACTCTTCCGATGAGAAGCAATAGTCTTCGAAATGTCATGGAATAAAGAGCCCCTTCTATCCCCCTAATTTTGCCTGTATTCCATTATTCAATAAATGATCCATTCCATATCTACCTATATATAGTTTTGTGTCTTCATTTCATACTCTTGTTGTCCTATTGTATAAGCTCCAATAATTGTTGTTGAGCTTGACATTATACGGATAAGTCTCCTTTTGTGGAATTGAACTTTCTCTTTTCCTTTTACATTAAGCTATATATATATATATATATATATATATATATATATATATATATATATAACTACCTCATTTATTCACATAAATTTTATATACGAAAGTATAGATTTAAGCGTAAACTTTAAGTATTTACTTCAAAAGTGCTCAATACGTAGGTAGAGCTAGTTAGTAATTAGTAATTAGTAATTATTAAAAAAAAAAGAGAACGTCTACCTAAAACCACTAACCTAGTTCTAAAACAGATCCTTTGTTTGATAAAATACATGCCCATTGGCTGATAGGAAGGGGCGCGGTGGATACTAGAAAGCTGATTGGCCAACTAGAAAGTCTCAACATATATAAAAACAAGAAGCAACCACAGAATTCGCACATAAGCCTGACAAATCCTATAGCTGGATGAAACGCAGAATATTCAGTGTAGCTTAATCGCCATATATATTTTATAAATTACTATATATATATATATATATATATATATGTATATATAAATAAATAATTTTAAAATAATTTTTTTTGTGTATGTATTGGTATTGATATTAAACCTTCATTTTTTTATTTATAAAAAAGGAAACACAACTCTATTATATTAGGGTCGTAGAATTGCATTCATTTGCAATTTAACAATTCTATGTTCGTCAGGAATTAATTCTTGTGTCTCGTAGAGACTGCGAAATTAAGGTGATTACCCGATATGATATGGAAATGTTAAAACGTTGATTGATTTGCGTAGACTTATTTTCGTAAAATGTTTATGTAAAATATATATGTTTTTTGGAGTATTCCGAATTTTACTGTGTGTTTTTTTTATAATTCAGTAATCGTTCATATACCAATACATTTTAAACTAAAAAGAGATGACTTAAACTTTAATCTAAAGAATTATCATTTTCCATAATTGAGCATTCATATATTGTTTTAACAAGAACCAAGACTGCAAAGACTCGGGGGATAGCAACAAATAATATATTTCACCGTTAGTTATAATCGTGTCAAGACTATTCGGATAAATTCAAACATTGTATCGTTTGAAAATTTTCCCAAGAACAGCCTTTCTTCAGACTTATTGAATAAAAAACACTTTCACAATAAAACATTACGAAAACCATTTCCCTTATAAGGAAACGAAAACAAGCGAAAATAGTTTACCTATATCTCATCCTTGCAAAGTACTTTTTAAAAGATTAATATATTTAATTATTCTCGTGTCCTTATTTAAAAACTAGAACAAATTATCATACAATGTTACCACTAAATACCTATGCCCATTTAATATGTTTTATTTATACTATTCATTGATTTGTTAAATTAAATTTCCTTATTTCTTTATTTGATTAAAATTAAATTTTCTAATACTGACTAATAAACTGAGTTATATTGTTGCGATTCTTTTTAGTTTCGTATCTGGAATGTGTTTTGTTTATTTACAAAAATTATCGGTTATCCTATTTATGTGATTTAATAAAACCTTTAGTTTAAAATGCATTCAATACGGAAGGAAAGTTTTACATTACTTTATACTTAGTTCATTCTCATTCTTCATTTAAAATTAAGGATCTCAATTTATTTTTTATTTTTATTTTCTTTCGTTCCTTCCTATTAAGATATATGATTATCGGCTATTTTTGATGTAGAAATGTAGGTGACTCTGTACGTTCAAAATTTTAAAGGTTTAGTTGAATTATAATTTACCAAAATCCTAATATGTATCCATTACGATGAAATGGAAGTAACTCAAGCCGTTCGATGTTTCTAGGTTTGGTAAATTCCTAACATGCATTTATGATTTATTTATTAATTAAACAAAGCCAATTAAAACTAGGTTAACCTAGTACAAAATATAAGTTTGCAATGCATATTTTAACCATAATACTGATTTTATTACCAAAGATTTAACCTACGTTTGCCATCCAACCATAATTTTCTGAGGTTATGCATGGCTTTAATACAAATTACCAATTTAGGAACACAAAAGTACTCGTAATATATATATATATATATATATATATATATATATACGCATATATATACATATATATATATATATATATATATATATATAGAGAGAGAGAGAGAGAGAGAGAGGGGGGTAATATCAGGGGGAAGCACGTTGTACGGAATTGTATGGTGATTAAGAATGTTTCTTACCATCATATTTTTATTGTCATCGAAATCGGGGAAATCACACATTTTTCAATCAAATGATTGTTCTAATAAGAGACTCATTGTGGTGCACCCGAAGGAAATTCCAATGCCTATCACAGTGACTTATTTCACAATATGTTGCACAGTAGAGAACCTACTATTGGATTTATATATATATATATGTATATATATACATACATACATACATATATATATATATATATATATATATAGTTAAATGGAATTGTAGAAGGCGGTACAATGCAGAAGTAACGGAAAGACACAGGCTGAAGCAGGTGAGAAATTTATTAATATAACTTATAAATACATGTGTACATATTCATATTTCATATATGCCTGAAAGTATCCTGTACCTCTATAAGGCAACCATTCAACCATGTCGTGAGTATTGTTTGTCACATTAAAACTGATGCATCTGCTACTAGTTCCTCACTCCTGGGCAGGGTACAAAAGAGATTCGCCAGCCTGATAGGTTCTGAACTGCTATCTTGGCTAAAACCTCTGTTCTATCGCACGGATATGTCATCTCTCTGACTGTTTTACAAGTATTTTTGTGACGGGTGCCCTAACAAGTCGTTATACCCTTTCGAGGGAAATACACCTGACAACCTCGACAAGCAGAAAATCCCACTCCTACAAAATTTAGATCCTTAGATGTAAGAAAGCCTTCAACTCTTATAGTTTATTTCCCTAACATTGCTAGACTATGAATTTCAGTTCCGGGTTTCTGTTTCTCTTACTGTACTGACATGCAGAATTTAAGTGTAAACATATATTTATGTATTGTTTCTACAATCTGCATAATTTCGAGGAATTTTAGATGAAAACGATTTATATAATTATATATGCATATAATTATATATGCATACATATATACATATATATACATATATATTAGTAGAAGTGTGTATGTTAAAACAAAACACATTCCAGATACGAAACTAAAACAGAATCGCAAGAATATAACTCAGTTTATTAGTCAGGATTAGAAAATTTAATTTTAATTAAATAAAGAAGTAAGGAAATTTAATTTAAGAAATCAATGAATAGTATTAATAAAACATATTAAATGGGCATAGGTAATTAGTGGTTACATTGTGTGATAATTTGTTCTATTTTTTAAATAAGGACACGAAAATAATTAAATATATTAATCTTTTAAAAAGTACTTTGCAAGGATGAGATATAGGTAAACTATTTTCGCTTGTTTTCGTTTCCTTATAAGGGAAATGGTTTTCATAATGTTTTATTGTGAAAGTGTTTTTTATATATATCTCCCCCATGCTACCTAGCACCTTCTCTACTCTTCTGATGAGAAGCATTAGGCTTCGAAATGCGATGGTATAAAGAGTCTCTTCGATCCCCCTAATTTTGCCTGTATTCCATTATTCAATAAATGATCCATTCCATATCTATCTGTATATAGTTTTGTGTCTTCATTTCATACTCTTGTTGTCCTATTGTATAAGCTCCAATAATTGTTGTTGAGCTTGTCATTATCCAGATAAGTCTCCGTTTGTGGAATTCGGTCTGGTGGTATGGGCGTGTAATATAATATTTCGAGAAAGATCTCTTCGTCAGATATTTACTTGACTTTGACAAACGTGTTGTTGTAATAATTTCATATAAAAAAAGAGACTTATAATATAAGTATCAGAGCGTAAAAGAAACAATTTTATAAGTATAATAGAAGATGATATCAAATTCAAAGTGTGTAGATCGAAAATTCGTTTTCAATTTCCCGAGTCTTTACTGATAGAAATATGTAAGGTGAGCTCTTCACCCATGCGCATTCGTGACACGGATAAAAATCATGAAACTTCGATATCTTCGTACCAATTTTTCAATTGTTTACCTCTATTATCCCTTTTTACAGGATGAAGACGAGTTAAAAGTTTTTCACATGTCATAATATCCATAATACAAATTTAAATCTGTAAATCAAAGCATCCTGGAGTATATAGGTTGAGAAGTCCCATTTAACATACACACTTCTACTAATATATATATATATATACATGTATATATGTATGCATATATAATTATATGCATATATAATTATATAAATCGTTTTCATCTAAAATTCCTCGAAATTATGCAGATTGTAGAAACAATGCATAAATATATGTTTACACTTGAATTCTGCATGTCAGTACAGTAAGAGAAACAGAAACCCGGAACGGAAATTCATAGTCTTGCGATGTTAGGGAAAGGAACTATTAGAGTTGAAGGCTTTCTTATATCTAAGGATCTAAATTTTGTAGGAGTGGGACTTTTCTGCTTGTCGATGTTGTCAGGTGTATTTCCCTCGAAAGGGTATAACGGCTTGTTAGGGCACCCGTCACTAAAATACTTGTAAAACAGTCAGAGAGATGACATATCCCGGCTATAGAACAGAGGTTTTAGCCAAGATTGCTGTTCAGAACCTATCAAGCTGGCGAATCTATTTTGTGCCCTGCCCAGGAGTGAGGAACTAGTAGCAGATGCATCAGTTTTAATGTGACAAACAATACTCACGACATGGTTGAATGGTTGCCTTATAGAGGTACAGGATACCTTCAGGCATAAATACATTTCTAACACAGTAAAGAGTGCTCAACTTATTCCCAGCAGCCTTGGCAATGCTCTCGATGTATCTGTTTCACATTATTTTCCCTGAGAACGTTAAGCCGAGATGTTTGAACGGGGTACTTTCAGGTTATGTATCTTTAGACATAGGTATTAGTGATTTAGAATGATCTTGTAATATTAAAAGAAACGAGCTGAGTCTTTGATCTCATTGCACTACAGAGTGACGGTCTTCGTTTAGGGTTTCCGCCATTGCCTTGAATATGTGTTCATTGCTTTTTTCAATCGTGCTTGTTATAGAGCGTGGTGTCGTCAGCAAATATACCCATTTCAGAGTTTTTTTTTTTTTTATCAGGGAGTATAGATTTCTAATTGTGCATTTTTCTATCTTATACGCATAGCTGTAGACATAGGTATCGGTTTCTACTATATATATATATATATATATATATATATATATATATATATATATATATATATATATATGTATATATATCAACAGTATTTATTAAAAAAACTAGAGTTCGATAATAGCAACATATGATGAGGATATCTCTACATAGTTATAAGAAGTTGTGAAAACATAGTCAGATGTGCGTCAATACTTAAATAGTAATGCTCAAATTATATATATACATATATTATATAAATATATATATATATATATATATATATATATATATATATATATATATATAGGAAGAAGTAGTTAATAGAACATGTTGAAACACTTTGCAAATGAGATAAAAACATATTCAATTTAAAAAAGAAACACTAAATAAGTGGATAGTCCTCACTCCGCGTAGTTTCGAAGAAATACTTTCCTTCTCATCTGAGGGTAAGATTTAGCAAAATGCAGGATCGGATTTTGCTTGCTAAAGTATTTAATAAAGCTACAAGTCAAAGATCTTACTTGATAACAAAAAGTGAAGCAGAGGGAGTAGGGTGAATAAAAAAGTGATTTCATGTGAATGGTTAGTCTGGTGAAGGGTAAAATATCCAATGAAGGTAAAATTCAAAAATGCAGAATCCAAGAAAGTTTAATTGTCATTCACACAAGTAAAATCCAAGGGAATCGCGTGATTGGAAGATGATCCAAAGTAATCTCAAATGCAGAAATCCGTGGAATAAATCACAAATCGGTACAAGGAAAATAATGTTCGTCAAAAATGGAATGAAGAATATATATATATATATATATATATATATATATATATATATATATATATATATATAATGATTCTAATTGCATATATATTTATAATATATAATATATTATAATTACGTGATTTCCTTGGATTTTACTTGTGCAAATGGAAACTCAATTAACTTTCTTGGAGTTATATTTTTGGATTATACCGTCATTGGATTATTTACCTTTAACCAGACTATCCATTCATGTGTAATCACCTTTTTCCTCACCATATTCCCTCTGCTCCACTTTCTGTTGTCAAGTAAGATCTTTGACTTACGTGTTGTTTCATCAAATACTTTTGTATTCAAAATCCCATCCCGCATTTTGCTAATTCCTACCCTCTGATGAGAAGGAAAGTATTTCTTCGAAACTCCGCGGATTAAGGACTATCCACTTATCAAGTGATTCCTTTTCAGATTAAATATGTTTTTAACTCTTTTTCAAAGTGTTTTAACATGTTTTATTAACTGTTTGCTCCTATATATATATATATATATATATATATATATATATATATATATATATATATATATATATATATATATATATATCCTCGTTAAACTTCTGTAACAAATATTTTATATACACACACTTACGCCACACAAAACACCCACACATATTTACATATATATATATATATATATATATATATATATATATATATATATAGAGAGAGAGAGAGAGAGAGAGAGAGAGTATGATTTTATTATGGATCACTACAAGACTCTCGTTACATGTAGAGTAAGGAGCTAGTTCTGGTAAAGCTTTTTGAGCACTGCATTAGAAATACCGTAAGGGACAGTTGCTTTACTCGAATAGAAGTTTTTGATTTGTTTGCAGATATTTTTATGTCAGCTGGTGTTTCATCAGACACAGGAAGAAATAGGGGATGGGGGTAGCGGCCCTGTTCGCATGAGGTTAAATTAGCTGGAAGGTTTATAACAAGAAGTTTGGCTTTGTCAGATGTTGACGAGATTACCTCAGGTCCATTGATGATGGTTGGGATAGAGCACATACCTCTATTCAGGACCCTGTTTGCTGTTTGCCAACATTGGTAGGAACCAAGGCGCTGCTCAGCTATATTGGAATTGGCAGACTGTGCATAAAATTTTCTCGCGTTCTTTATTACTCTTTTTCAGTGGTTGCTGGCAGTCCTGAAGCCAGCTTTCATCTCAGTACATCGACTACGTTGGAATCAATGGAAATACTGATTTCTGTGCACAATGGCAGCCAAACATTCTGGAGAGAACCAGTGCTGGTTGCTAGTATTTTGCTGAAATATTATTTTAATTAATTCAAAAAGTTATAAAATCAATTTGCGCGATTTTTTGTTTCGTGACGAGTACGCGTATTATGGGAATGTTTCTACAATTTTCTAGTTAGTGTAATACTTAATACGCACATTGAGTAGCTATTGTTTATAATAATTTAAAAAATACCAGGATATTTTGAACGAATTTTGGCTATTTTACAACTAACCCTCGCAAAATGATACCAGACCACGACGAAAAGATAACCTAAATCCTGATTTAACTTTCAGCCGCCTGGAAACGCCTCTTCTTTTATTTTGTCTTTAATCGTCGAATTCTACAAAGAACGTTTCTGCAAAAATGGGAAAAAATGCTGCATTTCGAGGCTGAAAGCTATTTACGCAACACATATCGTTAGAGAGTGTTCACCTTTCAGTAGTAGTTCTTTTTAAATTCCTTACACCAAGTGTCTTCATGTTTTATCTTGATCGATCTTCATAAGAAACATCAGTAAAATTACGCTCTGTAAATTCAACACGTAAAAAGTTCTTTTTTCGGGGAACGGGTTCCTACATTACGTTATGCTATATGAAAAAACATAGATTTTACAAGAGCATACCTCGTTAAGTATGCTATGAATATAAATGTTACATTTTCTTCTGATTTTTATTTATTTGTTGTATAGAAACACAGCTCTGAAATATTAAGTATAAGCGATAAAATAAAGAAAGCGAGAGTAAAACTGATGCAGTAGAAAATACAACATCCATTTATAGATCTGTAATAGATTATTGCCCTAAAAACAGCAATGTTATCCCTTTTGTTAGAAGCATCGCTCCTGGAATGTGAGTACTAACCGATAAAATAATAGAAGGAAGGGTAAGACGACTGCTGAAACTTAATCCAAGATATACGTTCCACTTTCCTTTACAACTCTTTACAAATCACTTGAGACAAGTCATGAAGCGACTTGATATATAAAGGCAACGTGAACGGAGGCTGATTATTGCAAAGACGGGAGATGCCTATTGACCTTAGTCTTGAAAAATGAATGCTATATATATAAAAAAGACAGGAACAAAGTTCCCCACCTTGCAGTCATAGGAAAGACACTACTGGATAAGATGCATTGCAATGAGGTATTAAAACAACGGCTTAATGGACACTCCTAGATCAACGAATTCAACACAGCTGGAACTAAGAAATCAGGTAAAGATAAGACAATTCTGAAGTTCACATGCCATAATAGTATTTGGAGAAAAAGACATACTAGCAACATCAGGTCTGTGAGCTTGAAACTGCAGTGAAGAAGAAATTGTGAGACCAATCAAATTACAGATACGTTTCAGTAGTTTAAAAAGAACCCTCAAATTGAACACATATTCGCCATCCCAAATATGACAACAATGCTTGGTTATTTTCCCCGAGTTAGTCGTGCTCTAGTGCAATTGTTCCTGACATATCAAAGGCCTTTGATAGGGTATGACATAAAGATCTACTCAACAAAATTCCCAGCTACAGTATAGCTGGAAATGTATTCTCAATTATTAAATTGTTTCTCTGTGATAAGTTCATAAAAGTAGTAATTGATAGGCAAAAATCAGAAGCTCATATAATTAATGCTGAAATCCGCCAAGATATATTCTAGGCCCAACTATCTTCCTGATCTACATCAATGATCTTCTAAATCATATCCCAAGATCATTCGTATAAATGCTAACGACACTAGCATCTATGACAACACTTCAAAAGTTGTAAATGCCTTAGCCCTCTCTGATTCTGTCTCTTCTGATCGTGAGTACGTACTGTAATAGAGAACAATATGGCTGATTTATTGTAAAGCATCTACATCCAAGCTTCTATTTTTATATCATAATCAATCTGTTCCCCGTATGGCATCAATTGAAATTGGGGAGGCTCCATGCTTTGACAAGCTTCTAAGTCACCATTACTCCTGATCTTAACTAGTAGTTGATGGGAAACAGAAACATGTACTTCAAACCTGTTGCCAATATAACTGAAAAATAATGGGATCCTTCTTCACTGCTGCTGTAATTCTCTATCTGTATAAAAGGTAAGTACGTTCAAGATGAAGTACTATTGCCACAACTTGAAAACAGTTGCTAGAAAGCATTTTATCCTGCTTTGGCGGAGTTTAAAATATACTTCGTAGCCTAATGGTAGATGCCGTTTTCTCTTCCCTGAAACCTCTTTCCCACAGAGGAGACGTTGCGAGCCTGCGTCTGCTTTATCGTGATTTTCATGGAAACTGCTTGTCTGGTCCCTCTTGTTTAACTTACACAAACACTCGTCTGTCTAAAACAACTATGAATAATTTCCCTTACTCCTTATCTGTGCCTAAATCTAAACGTGGATTCCACGAAATCTATTCCGTTTCTCTGCTTTCCAGCTGACTATAATATACCCGTACTCGTCCTCGTCCAGTGTGAAAAAGCTCTGGAGGAGCCGTCCTCTTAAGTAATCTAATAAATTAATTTCCACTAATAACGATTCCTACGGTATTGTCCCATTGGCTACTGTACACTCATAAACATATCCTTGATAAAACGTGAATGGATTTAATACATGAACTCTAATAAATATTTGATGAGAAAGAAAGACCAAGAAACTTTAGAGTTGATTTCTCAAAGAGAGTGGAGCCATTCATTATAATCTTAGTAAGAAAACGGGACAAGTGTGCGATTGCAGAAAAATAGCTGCATCTTAATAGGATAAAACGAAGCAAACGTTTCCTAATTCAATTCATATTTGAACCAAAATCAACTTCTCGACTAACTGCATATTTGTCGTGGGGGGATCACCCTCCAAATGGGCTGATCTATCCATTATATAAACCATAGACCTTTTGATCCCAGGCGTGGATTAAACACCAGAGCGACCTTCGCCTGCTCGGTGACATTTGTTACTCTTTTCAGTTGTAACCTTCTTACGCTGTTGTTCCAGTGTTGTTTAAACTCTATCCCGTTGTTATGTTTTCTTTGTGGTTTATTGCAAGCCATAACAATTGACAAAGTACAAAATATACTTCGTGGCTCAGTAGCGGATGCCCTTATCTCTTCCCTGCAACCTCTCACCCACAGAAGAGACGTTGCGAGCCCATCTTTGTTTTATCGTTATTTCTCTGGTCCCACCTCGCCAATCTTTTACGAAAGACACCCGTCTAGCTGAAACCACTGTCCAAAATTGTCCTCACTTTTTATCTGTGCCTAAATCAAAACGTAGATTTCATGAACAAAGCTTCTTTCTTAGAACTTCACGTTTGTGGAACTCTGTTCCGTCTATCTGCTTCCCACCTGACTACAACCTGGATGTCTTCAAGTCCAACGTAAACAAATTCCCAATTAACCGCCACCTCAAGTAAACACTGATATAAATCTCCACTAACGTACTGTACTTGCAATAACCGTTATCGATTAGTGGCCTCCAGGCCTTGATAAGTGGTGACCACCGTGTAAAAAAAAGAAGTCCAACGTAAACAAATTCCTGATGAACCACCCCCTTAAGTAGACACTTTATTAAATCTCAACACTAACGTACTCTACATGCATTAACCCTTATCCCTTAGGTGTTTCCGTGCCTTGATAAGTGGTGACCACCTTGTAAAAAAAAATTATCTGATCCGAGAAAGATTGGCAGAAAGAAATAATAGAGTCTCGTCTGATTGAATCTCTGTACTTGTTCCATCAATAATATTTCATTCAGTTGAAAATGAAAGAGACCCGTCTTTATAATTATTAAGCCTTCATATTCCTGGTTTATCACAACTGAACACTTAAAAAGAAATATAATTGCTTGTTGTTGATACATTTGTCGAAAAGAGAATGTGGAATCCTGGAGTTTCATCTCACCTGATCGCTTCTAGCTACGGACGAGAATAGAATAATACGTATTGTCGTGCAGAAATCTATCTAAGAACTGGCTTATGTTTTTTGCATTGTTTTCTGATTGTGAATTGCAAATGGGTCTACATGCCAACGTAGTATGTAAGTTCAGCCATTATTGAGTGTGTTACTCACTAAACTTTAACCCAACATGACAAAAAAGACACATAATGTATAGAGAGTCAAAGAAATTGATAAACACCCACAATTCAACGTTTACAGGACACAAGTAACACATTCTAAAGGAAAACTTGAACCTAAATCAAATTTAAAGTAAAAACTATGAAAAACGGACCGCTGACTTCTAAAATAAATTCCCGAAATTACCTAAGAATGTTGAGAGCTAGATAAAATAAAGACAAACAGAAAAAAACCCGGGGCTTCCTCTATTAAATGGACCAGAAATGAATGAGATAACAAACAGTGATATCCGACTCACATTAATTTTATTTAGCAAATAGTCTTTAAATATATATAACTTCACATTAATGAAATAACATGGTGTCACAAGTGTGATTATAGTCCTAAATTCTGTAAAAAAATCATAGGTAGACAAAACGTTAAAAATTATATTAAAATCAATCCCATACACCCAACGCGTTATTAAGCTTTTTTTTAAAACAATGAATGCGTGACATTTGCACCCTGTATATGAAAATAATTCGGATTAACTGGTTTAAGGAAAGACTACACCCTTTCACTATTAAGGTCCTCGACGTTAGAGAATGTTCTATATCAAAAGCGTTCGTGGCAAGTGCTCGACTGAGCTTCAATCTATGGTGCCCCCTCGCCAAACTTTCAAAAGATTCCAAAAAGTACCACCAGTAACATTGCTGTTATAGTCCCCTCTCGCTAAATCCAATTACTGTAAATTCATCTTCAAAAAAAAAATCTACAAATGTGGAGTTGGATAAAACCAACAGTTTTCATAAAGTTACACATGGTTATAACTTCTCATATCTTAATTTTGTCTCTTTTGATATATTACTGCAGAAGCTTAATATTCTGTGGTATTCTAATGTCAAAAAGGCCAAAGTGAAATACTGATAATTATGGATGATGACAAATGTGCTATTTACTGTCCACTAATGATGAATATTTATCGTCAGCCTAGAGGGAATCGATTCCATTAACCGGGCTTTTGAACAACGTACAGTGAATATCATAATCTAGATTGGTAAACGTCTGCACAAGAAATGCAGACAGTGCGTGATCAACCTAAAATACATAGAACTTGACCGTAAAAACCAGTCCACCCATGATGAAATGCACCTATGTGCAATCCGCTTTCTGATTGGTTGAACTTTAAGTAATGTTGTAATTTTTGTGGGTCTAGAGCAAAATTAGATACAAGAAAGGTGTGGATATTTCCCATGTAGAGACAGAATGTTAAAAGATTATGAGAAAGTTCGAAAAAAATGATGGCTACGCATCTACAGTATAAGGTTAAATAGGTTATGTAGCTGACCTTATTTTTTTTATCTTAATTTTTACATGGGGGTCACCACTTATCAACGCCCGAAGGCCACTCAGGGATAAGGGTTATTGCGTGCACAGTAATCAATGAGATAGTATTGTAGTAATCATTAGTATTGGGGGTTTTGATAGAGTGTCTTACGTAAGGGGGCGGTTTGTCAGGAGTTTGTTTATGTTGGACTTGAAGATGCCCAAGTTGTAGTCAGGTGGGAAACAGGCAAGCAAAACAAGCACGTTATCACAGAACATATTTTGCCAAATTTGATTCCAATAAAAAACATTTCTACATCATTCTCTTCAGTTTATTTTTCTATGAAAATCAGGATTCAGAGAGGAAGCAGGCAATTTTTAGAGTTGCTAATTATTTGCAGCAGAATGCCGAATAGCAACTAACCATTGTCGATCTTGTTAACGAAAAGGAAATTCTCGAGGACAGCAGTTTGAATTATGATTGCTAGAACACTCCAAAGACAAAATGATTTTGACTGAAGTTAATGGAAGACATAATGTTGTTAGATTCTTCAGTAAAGTAACAGGAATACTCTGTGAATTCTATACACAGATTCGCTCAACAGACGGTTCAGATAAATACGCCATTAGAATCATGGAGACGACAGCCAGGTTTATCAAGAATGGCATTAAAAGTATCCAGAGAAGTTTAGAATATCAGCTGTCTAAGAATTATCTTGAACAGGATGTGATTCTTGAATATGTTCCTTAAACATTGTTCATCTTTTTCGGAAAGATATTTGCAGCCTAATAGAATGATTTGCAACTTGCCGCAATAAATCAGGCGACAAGGAAGGATGTTGTTCCACGAGTTCTTGCACCTTTGCGGTTTGTTTTATGAGTGCAAATGCATGGTCAAATTGTATAGATGTTCTTTATTTACACTCTGAATAATTGACTTTTTGAATGAGTATGGCTTCTCTTCACCTTGCGCAGAAGTTCAGAAGTGGAACTTTCTCCCCTGTGGAAAATGAATTTATACAGTTCGTAGCTGATAATGTGGACGATAATGTAAGGATTATTGATGAATTATGCACATTCTAGAGTATGTACATCATAGTATTACTTACGTCCAGGAAAGTTAAACAAAAAAGTTCCAAACATTCTGCAAGATTGTAAGGATCAACATAAACTACCAAAATCCACAGCAAACCAACAAATCTCCAGTCACATTTAAAGTGATCTATTCCATTACTAAAGTTGACATCATTTGGGACGTTTTACTAGTTTTCATGGGTCCAGACCCGCATGATCAGGTCTTATGCATTATATTCACAAAAGAACACATCCTGGGAAATCGATCACAATTTTTTTTGTCAATTTATCCCTTACTCTAAATGTTATGTTGCATTGGTTTCAATACTCAAAAATCATCTGTTTTGCAACTTGGTCTGGTCCCTACACAGATAAACTTGCTGGGATTAATTGCCCATTTGAGGACAGTTTCTGGATGCAAGAACATTCTGAACTTTTCCATGCTAAAAACACATGCTAAATGGCAAATTAATGGCAAGAATTATTCGTGGTTATTTTTCTGAGTGCTATTATTAGTTTCACATATCACTGCGGATGATCAACCTAACAGTAATGCAGAAGAGTAATTTCTTCATAATGAAGATCTGCAGAGTGCTCTTGGTCTATTGATAGGTCTCCTTGATTAGACTGAGGCATTGGATATTGTTCTGTGATCAGGTTTGCCTAGAGTATCAACCATATGAAGGATGCAAGGGTTAATCAGAAACTGCAAAGTTATGGATTCACTGCTTTTAAATGTTGAAAATCCTCCAATTGTTTATCAAGGCAGAGCTGGACCTAGGAATTGAATTTTGACGCTGTAGGAAAAATGCTTCCAATATTCGTTGCAGCAGGACACTTCCTATATGGAAAGTCGGCCTTACTTGTAGCGAATGGAGCGGGCTGTCGAAAAGCTATACACTTTCTGAAGGATTCCAGGTGATTAGCCTGGTTTGTCGACATATCTGGTTATTGATCAGGTGCTATTGAGACGTCTGGAGTTTTTACTCATGACAGAGGAACGGACAAAATTCGACGAATGGTTTGGACGCTATCACTGCTGCTTGCGGTAAAATCAAGTTTACAATGCAATCTCTGGTCCCCCCTCGCCAATCTTTCACGAAAAACACCCGTCTAGCTGAATCCACTGTCAAAAGTTTGCCCCACTCTTTATCTGTGCCTAAATCAAAACGCGGATTCCATGAACAAAGCTTCTTTCTTAGAACTGCACGCCTGTGGAACTCTGTTCCGTCTGCCTGCTTCCCACCGGACTACAACTTGGATGTGTTCAAGTCCAACGTAAAAACAATTTCTCGTGAACCGCCCCCTTAAGTAAACACTTCATCAAATCTCCACACTAACGTAATGTACTTGCAATAACCCTTATCCCTGAGTGGCTTCCGGGCGTTGATAAGTGGTGATCACCGTGTAAAAAAAAAAGAAATAGCAGGTATTCATTAGAGACCATCACCAGGAGGCTACTTCAGCAAAAAAAGAACGAGATGTAAGAGATACATAGACGCGTTTTGAGTTTCTAGAGACATATAACCTTTTCATGGAAGATCCGTCCGTTCACAGCATATCCAGTGGAGTAACTGTAAACGGTAAGGTGAATACGGACAGAGAAAACCCCATAGAAGAAGCAATCATAGCTTCAATGGTTGGAAAAATGTCCTCGCGCACACTAAAAAAGAATATGGCAATTACACTTACGTCAAATGTTTCACTCAGAAAATATGAAGCAGTTGAGACTATTCTTGAAACTGAACCCTCAACTCAGCAGCAACAAAAACATTTCCAGTATTAGCTTAGCGGTTACACACCTGCACATTTTTATTATTTCGAACTACCGTGAGAGGCAAAAAAAAAACGGTTTTGTAAGACGCAATATGGGAAGTGACTTCACCTGCACAACCAGGTCTACAGTCTTTAGATCCTTAGTATCTCTTAGATTGTAGATCTAACCATTCCAATAGCAAAAAGGTCACACATTTGATGAGATCCGTGCCCTATACTGCAGATATATTACAACTAGATAATGAAAAGCATGCATTTTCTTTGATGGGTATGAAAATGCTCAATCCATAAAAGACGCCACTCACCGACGACATGGGGCTCTGTTGATGGTAATGCGTCACTGACCCTTTAATTGTGTTTGCTGAGAAAAGGTTTAGAGCTTGTAAAGTAGTTACATTAGAAGTGTTTCCGACTTTCCCATGTAAGTAAGAAGACAGACTATATAAGTGAAAATGATATTAGGAAAAGGCTAGAATCGAACCCCGTAGGTAAGTGCATAATAGAAATCCTAGGCATGCAGAAACAGCTAAATATTATTTATGTCAGAGAAAACCGATTGTCCATTTTTTTAGAATAATTGGATATTAAATATGCCAGTTAAAATAATGGGCAATGCGAGTTAAAAATATTGTTTAAAAATAGGTTAGATATTAAACAATTAGAATTGGGAATTCTTCGTTGCCAAGTGTTTGGAAAGACATATGTAAATCTACGTGAAAGTTATTCACATTGGGGACCACACTTCTTACGTCATAATCAAAGGAGAGTTCTCAATATACGAATCAAGGGTTCGAAGTTAGTCACTCGAATTAGGATCAGATAATCAAAGCAGATCACACACGCTGATAGAGTCAGTTTGAGAGTGGGAACCCCTTAGAGGCGAAAGGAGAAGAGGTGACCATTTAGTCGAAAAATTCCTGACTTCATCAATCGGCTGAAGACGATTACAGAAATAACCATTAATAATTTGTAACTCTTTGTCTCTGTCGTCATTCCTCACAACTGAAAAGTTTTGTATATTCATCTATAAATCAGACCCTGTAGGCGAGTAAGTCATTGAAATTCTAAAAAAGCAGTCCATTGTAAATCCTTTTAAACGTGAGTGAAAAAATATGTATGTCGAAAAAAAGCGGTTGTCCATTTTTTTAGAATAACTGGATATGAAATATGTCAGTTAAAAGAATAAGCAATGCGAGTTTAAAAATTAAAAATAGGTTAGACATTAAACAATTAGAATTGAGACTTCTTTGTTTGCCAAAAGTGTGTTTGGACAGACATATGTAAACCCATGTGAAAGTTAGTTTCGTTGGGGATCACATTCTGACGTCATAAACAAAGGAGATTTCTCAATAAATTGATTTGGGGTTCGAAGTTAGAGTCAGTTAAAAGGAGAGAAGTTAGAGACCCACGGTGCCTTTAGAAGCGAAGGGAGAAGAGGATACCATGTAATCGAAAAGGCTTGGATCCCTGCCATCATTATTCGCCTGTCTGATGAATAAAGAAATCGCCATCTAATGTTGTCTTCGTGTCGTGTTTCCACCAACATGAAAAGTAAATATGTGTTATCATCTTTAATGAGCTTTGTATAACCCTCTTCCAAGTAATGTGTTCCCACCCTCATCAATCATGTATCTCCCCTCCTGCATAAATGACCCAGATTCGGATTGATAATAGGAAGTTCCCAGGATCGTCACACTCGTAGGCATGATGTACAAACTATATAAATGTTTCTCTCTGTTATAAATGTTATTATCATCATTGTTCTGAGTCGCCGTTATACATGTCCCCAATATTTGCCCCCTACGCTACATGCACCTGGAGACGCTGACGTATTGATTGTGAAGACTGCTTTATAAGTGGCACAGACAGGAGAAATCATTTTGATAGCAGAGGACCCTGACTTATTGGCCCTTTTATGTTTTCATTCCAATAGAGATGATGGTTACAACATCTTCACGCCATAACCAAAAGTCAGTGCAAAAAAAGTGTAAAAATCTGGAACATTAAAGAGTGGAGAAATTTTTAGGAGATGTGATCTGTTCCAAACTTCGTTTCATCCACATAATACTGTGATTCAACATAAGTGTCCACAGAATTGGGAAAACAGTGTCACTTCTCAAGATGATGAACAATAGAAACTTTCTCAAACTAGCTGAAATGGTTCGCAAGGATAGCCGTGCAGAAAATGAAATTGAAGCTAGCGAGAAGGCTTTATTATTCCTGTACAATGTTAATGATGGAAAAACATAAATAATTGCGCTTTAAGAAAAACGAATATTGAGAACAAATCATTGTAACCAACAAAGCAGCTACGTAATTCAACAGACTTCGAGTTTACTTCCAAATTCAGGAATGGAAGGATAGAAACCAGCTATAAGCTGACAAATAGTGAGGGACATTTTCAGAGAGTAAATAAGAACCTATCATGACTGACTTGCCCCCTGGTCATGTAAATTTGTTGGACATAATGAAGTGTAACCCTGCTGCAGTTGCAAGAAACATGGCATTCACTGTTCACACATATTTGCTGCACCAACGCACCACGGCCAGATCTTGATGATGATAAATTTATTATTCTTTAGTTCTTGAGGAGAAATATTTTTGGTCCGTATATGAACTTCTGTGGCGGTTATGCTAGAGCCTTGCCCCAGCATTCGACTGACTGACAATTTCATTATTGTAAATTGTACTTAATCTGTACCAAGTTTTGTTTTAATAAAATGTCAGGAATTAATGCAAAAATAGTTGCCGTGAAAAAAGCTACTTAGTCTGTTTTTGTACCTTTATTAATCATATTTTTATATGAAATAAAAATACGTTTGAACAATGACAGAAGCTTGAAGTTTTCTTGTGTTGGTTGATTATTAAGCATATACTTACCTATCATTACAATTTAAAATACCAAGGCAAATTTTAAACTTGCTTGAGGTGGGACCTATATTATTTTTTGTACAATCTATTTATATTTCTAATTTTATATAGGTTTTTGTCAGAAAAAAAAACGTTTAATTCTGTCAGTAATTGTCAGGATAATATACATATATGCCAGAAAATGTCAGGAATGTTATGTCTCAAAATGTTAATATAATTAAGTGTGATTTTAAAGATGGTGTTTGTTGATCCTTTTTGACAAAGTTACTGGTCGTAATTTTTTCGGAAAGTTGGGTTATTTATGCCTTATATGCAAGTTAAAAACATTTGTTAGCTATTTGGTCGGGGTTCAGCAACATTTTGACTGGACTAACAACTCACTTGTTGGTGCTTATGAGTTTATAAATTCCTCTCTCTAAAATTCCTTAGGTTTTTGACGTGCAGTATGAATCTAAGTGATGTTTAATCTCATATTCGAAGGTCATCAACAATGTTTGGTAATCAACAAAATCATACATAATCCAAGAGAGCGAAGTCCGAAGAATAAGCAGGATGAGACCAAGTATTCTAATACAGGGTGGCCGAAAAAACAGGACCCAACTCTAATTAGGCCCCGTTTCTTAGTGTTTTGTCCGAATGAAATGAAATTTTGGTCAAAACTACTTTATTATATTCAAAACATCACATACAAATACTAGGGTATTTGGCCTTTTTCTCCGTTGACTGTAAACTGCTCAGAAAAAAACAATTGAATGTCCTCTGCTTTTTTGGGGTCACCCTATAAGATTCTCCTGGAAGATCGTTTGTGAATATTACTGTTTAAAGGTAAGCACTATCATGTTGAAGAGTATTTGTACGATACAATACCACTGAGACACTGGTTCTCGCCAGGTCACCGAAGTTAATCAATGATGAGACTGGTCACTACCAGAGAGGTGTGCATTTGAGAAGTGTAGACGATGTATGTAACGGGTCGAATTGTAGAAATTTCCAGGTTGGTAGCTGGGTCGCGTTCAATTCACTTGGGGATATGCACTCACGAAAGAAACTCGCTTAGTGGGTAGACAACAAGACTATACTGCACGTAATTGCGTACCGTCAATCTGCTACAAGATGTTTTCTTCAACCTACATGTACAGCACATGTTTGCCGCAGCGAATGGTGACATCTGAAGTGTGTGCTATACGAAGTTGCGCCGCACGGATAACCTAACACATTCATAGGTTGGACTGGGTCAATCCTAATGAGAAAAATGTATACTCGTTGCGAACGACGACGATCATGAAGAAAGACAACTGTATAATAAATTGTTAAATAAAATGAGTCGATTACAGGTAAACATGTATTTTCTTTATTACATTTTCACCACAAACAAGGCATATTGCCACTTTGTTGTAGGGGGCTACTATCAGGAACATAAGCATAAGGGATACTGTGTTGGAAGTTGGGCAGCAAGATGTCGGTTCATGGTACACTTGAACTTCTGCATATCAGTACAGTCGAGTAAGCAGGAGCCCGGAAGGAAATTTCAAAGTCTATCTGTTCTGGGGAAGAAACTACTGGAGTAGAAGGCTCTCTTGCATCTAGAGATCTCTACTGTGAAGGGGTGGCGTTTAGCTGCGTGTCGTTAGAACAGGCAGAGGGATGCAACATTTCGTCGATGTGACAGAGGCTGAAGTTAAGCTGACAGTTCAGGACCTATCAAATTGGCAACTCTCTTTTAAACCTTATCAAGGAGCGAGCGACTAGTGGCAGATGCACCAGCCGATATATTACAATAATACTCCATACATGGGCGAAAGATGGTCTTATAGATGTATAGGATACTTTCAGGCGTTAATAGTTTTCTAGCACGGTAAACAGAACCCACCTTCTTCGCAGCGGTCCTGACAATGTTTTCAATGTAATTGTTCCAACTCATGTTTCCTGTGAACGTTAGGCCGAGGAGTTTAAAAGATGTACTTTCAGATAAAGAGCCTTTGGGCATTGCTATTGGCGGTAGGGAAGGTTTCTTGTAATTATTGAAGGAAACAAGTTTTGTCTTTGCAGCATTGAAGGTAACCATCCATTTTGCCCCCATTCCACTACAGGTTGGAGATCGGCCTCTAGTGTTTCTGCCATTTCTTTAGATATGTGTTTATTTTCCTGTCGTGTCTGTTATAGAGCGTGGTGTCGTCAGCATACATACCCATCTCACAGATAATTTTGTCAGGGAGGCAATTTATTAATATTACGAATAACAGAGGTCCAAGGATATACCCCTGAGACACTCCCGCATTTATATCATACTGTTTAGATGTACGACCGTCAAGGACAACCTGGATTTTTCTCTTATCTAAGAAAAATCTAATTGTGTTATGTATTCTTCCAGTAATGCCTTATGATCTGATTTTCTTGAGCAGACCCTCATACCATACGCTGTCAAAAGCCTTAGATATATCTAGAGCTATCGCTCTACCCTCCCCGGCTTTGTCCAGTGAGTGGTATATACGTTCAGATATTACATTTAGGAGGTCTACTGTAAAACGGGGTTGCCTAAATCCATATTGTTGGTCAGTCAGAAGTTTACCATCTGTAAGGTGATGGACTAGAGCTTGGTTAATTATTGTCTCAAGTATTTTGGCGAAAAGTGAGAGATGGCTAATGGGGCAATAATTTAATGGGGCAGTTCTTTCGCTAAAAATTTTGAAAACTGGCACTACAGAAGCAGTTTTCCAGCAGGCAAGAAAGCAAAATTCATTAAGACATTTGTTGTAATGTTTGGAGGGAACTGGATCTACTTCGGCGGCACACTTTTTTAATGGCACAGCCGGGGGGAGATCAGTTCCACATGCTTTTGCAGTGCCAAGCTTTGTTATGATAGCATGCACCTGGGAAGGGGTGACTTTCACATCGTCTAGTGTTGCGCCTGTCTGCAAAGGAAAGTCAGGGAGGGGATGGTTAAAAGAGTCCAGTGTAGAGTTGGAGGCAAATCGTCTGACAAGCATGTTAGCCTTCTCAGTGTCTGAGAAACAACATAATGATTGTTGAATAGTGGGGAATAGTTGATTGCCTATTATTTACTACACTGTTGTAGATTTTCCAGAAGTCTCAGGTTCCTAATTTCTGTGCTTCTATGTGTTTTTGGGTGGTTTCAGTAAATTCTCTCCTAGCTGTCGCTATTTCTTTCTTACAGTTACTTCTGGTTTCTATGTATTTCTGTCTGTTTGAACTGGAATTATGGCGTTAAATTTGCGGTACGCCCACTGCCTTTGTGCTATGGCAGCTGCACAAGTTGAAGTGAACCATTGGGAAGAGTGGGGTTTACTATAGAATTTGTGTGTGTGAACATGTGCTTCAATTGCAGTTTTGAACCATTTAGTGGTCTCATTTGCGCAATTTACAGCAGGAAGTGAAAACATATATTGCCAAAGAGGACCTGATGAGGTCCCTGATGGCTTCCCAGTAAGCCTTTTTATAATATCTCGTTGTTTTGAGCAGTGGCTCTTCAGTTATGGCTTAAGCGTTTATGACGATTTCAACCATTACCACTGCATGATCCGCGTTTCCAACAGGGCTATGGACATTCGTTCCACAGTCATCAGGAAGTGTGGTCAGAAACAGATCTAGTAGCGATGCATGTTGTTCTTGCTGGTCTGGGAAACAGGTTGGAAACGTAACCATCTGTGATAGGGAATGAGATATAGAGAAGTTATATGTAGTCATACCAGCTGCGTCTGTGTGAGTAGAAAATCCAAGCCAGTTGCTGTGGTGGACATTGAAGTCACCAAATACATGCACTTGTGCGCTAGCGTCAAGAGAAAGTGCTGTAACTATGCTGTCAGAGACTTTGTTTATTAGGGTACAGTCCTGGGTCGAGGGGGAGCGGTAGAGAAAATAAAAGTAGCTAATGTTGTGTTGCATGTTAAGTCTAAAGCACATAAAGGCTTGATCGTCCGATTCTAGTTTAGTTTCTCTAGTCAAGGGGATGGTGTTTCGAATGTAGACTCCGAGCCCATGCATATGTCTGTCAGAGTCCTTACGGCAGAGTGGGAGGTATCCGGGCATGTTAAAGTAGTAAGAGGGGATGGAGGAGTGTAGGTTAGTCTCACTTAGTGCTTAGATATTCGGGGTGTTTGTTAGGAGAAATGCTTCAACATCATTTAAATTTGTTCTAAGCCCATGGGTGTTCGTAAATGCGAGCCTCAAGGGAAAAGGCAGGTTGTTTTTGTTTGAGTTTGGGCCTGGTTTTAGCGTAATTTTTGTTTGAGAATTTTTCAGGAAAAGTATGATTTTTGCATTAATAAATTGAAAAAAAAATCCAACAAATTGATCATAATGACATGTTTAAATACTATTTGCATAAAATAAATTAGAATCATATTAACCTTACACAACCTTTTTGATAAGATTGATATTTATTTTCTAACCGATGTTCTTTGAAGACCCGTACGCATAGGTTTGTCATGATTTTACAGGTTTCCAGCGAGGAACGGTATTGATAAATAATCGCATCGCGATTTACGAGAATTAAATATTAAACAAAGTAAGTTTTATTTTTGCTTTTGTGTTTTAAAAAATACCATTGATAACGTACGCACCATCGGAGTCACTTTTCCATTGTTCACATAACGGTAAATTGTTTCTGACAGGAAATCGTGTTTATCTGTCACAGAAGGTGATGGCGTTAATTAAGAGTGTTTTTCTGATTAAAATTCAAAATACTCGCGAGTTAGTGCTGCAAAAATATTACGAGGTGTCATAGCACGTTTTCTTCGATTTTCAGATCATTTTTATTTCATTTTTATTTAGCTAAACAACACATTGGAAGAATGACAACTGCCATGCCTGATTTCCCTGAACATTCTCCAAGCTATAATGATTACAGTTGTTGAATGGATATAACAGCACACTGACGATTCAGCGGGCTTGGTCCAGGTTCTATCTCATTCAGTAAATACTCATTCAGTAAATATATATCTCTGAATTTTTAGATCAGGCTACACCCCCTACACACACACACACACACACACATATATATATATATATATATATATATATATATATATATATATATATATATATATATATATATATATACGTAAGCCGTGGCGAAGACAACCTTTCTAGGAGAAGCAAATCTCTGATATAAAAAAAAACATAAAGCTGGAGACCAGTACCAGCATTAAGCTGGTCTGCAATTTAATTTGTTGGCGGCTATCTTAGTATTGCTTGTTGCTTGAACTCAACAGTTTTAACCGAGAGAGAGAGAGAGTCTTAGCTGTCGTACATATGTAAGGCTCTGTAACATCATCTTTGTATAGATACTCCGTCAGGCATTTGTCTATAAAAATGATCCTGTGGCGATGGAAAAGTTGTGATGTGTGGAGGTTTGAAATGCTGGAAGCATGTAATAATTGTTCTCCATGACCGTCTTCACTGTAATGCCTGCTTGAGCATGTGAATTCACCGGTAGGACTTTTAAAAAGTCGTTTTTGGGCTCATGGACTTTAAGTGTCTGAGGGACTGGCACTAGTCTGACAAGATGTTGCAATAATCATATATATAGAGAGAGAGACTTAAAAATAGATAGCGGTGTGGAGAGAGGGGATACCAATGCATAATTAGAAGAAGAAAAAGGAGATAGAAGAAAGAAAGAAGAAAAGGAAAGGAAATAAAAAAGAGAAAAAACCGAAAGGCGTAAGGGATTCTTAAGATTCGTGAAGATATTCTACTGAAAAATCATAAGACAAACTTCATGAATAATCCTACAGCCAAACTCAGTCACCCGACTAGGCCTGAAATAGGCAAAATTTGCACAAAGATACTTGAAAGAGTCAATTATCAAAGTAAATCTGCATATAAATTGAACCCATGGATAAGCACTGCTGAAGCAATTAGTTGTTTTTCTGGTATAAAAAACAAACAAATTTTATATTGGAAATTACTACCCTTCTATCACAAACGATTTTCTGGGGGAGGTAATTGAATTTATCTCATTTCCTTCCGACATTACGAAAACCGAAATTGATATTACCAAGACATGTAGAAATACGGTCTAAATCATTAGAAATTAACAAAGAGGCCACGTAGATTCTTTGATGTTTCCATGGGATCTCTGGACTCGTATGAGTGACCGATCTAGTGGGCATTTACATTTTGTAGAATATCACCAAGAATGTTGAGGTGGACACTATAAGAGTCTACAAAGATGACTGTCTTATATTAGTTAGTTGGTTGGTTGGTTATTTTTGTTTTACGGCATATCAACCCTTTTCGGGTTATTTAATGCCGAATCCAAAGATTTTGAAGAATTTTTTTTTAATAGAATATATTTGTTGTTTTCACGTCGATTTCTATTCAACCCATAGTTGGGACCCTAACAAGTACTACCACTACGGGTCAGAGTGGACCTGGCAGCAATGGAAATTAAAGGGTGGCTCCACACTCCACAAGCTGAGGCCTCACCACTGAATATAGTTTAAGGTCATATCCAGGACCACCGTTGAGGGACTTTTACCCTCTGCAGGGGGGGGGAGCAGTCGGCGTATTATAATAACCCACCGAAGGGCCGTCTTATATTAGTGAATAACTGTAACCGTCACAAAAAAGGAAAATTTAAAAAACAGAGCATTTAAAAGAATCAAACTTAAGTTCGATAGTAACTTAAATTTAAACGTAGTACACTTCCTTGATGTAACTTTCAATTTTACAAACCAATCCTATAAACAATTAGAAAGATAATGCTAATCCATTAAATGTTCAACCAATGTCCAACCACACAATATCGGTGATTAAACATATACCGACATCTATTAGTAAAAGACACAGTGGCAATTCATCCAACAAAGACATCTTCAGTGCCCATAAAACATCTATAATAAAGCACTTAAGTATAGTACATACAAAAATACTCAAATAGAATACATCAAGGCATCATCAAATAAAAAACTCTAAAAATAGAAAAAAGGAGACTGATTTTGTTAACCCCTCCATGACTGTACAGTGGGCAATGGGAAAATTTTGTGGTGGACGTTGGTAGCGGAGGTTTGTCAAGTCTCCAATGCTAGTGATTGCTGCGATACTGTCCCATTGATTAATGTACACGCAATAACCCTTATCCCCGAGTGGCTTCCGAGCCTTGATAGTGGTGACTACCTTGTAAATAAATTACCTTATGGGAAAAGTATTAATCTTATAAAAGTGTATTTTCCACCAGGCAACAGCTTCCATAACATTTTTTTACAAAAACACCCTCACAATAAGATATAGTTGCAGTGATAATCTTGAAAAAATTATAAAAAACACAATAGCAAAATATTAAATAGCAACCAAGAATTAAATATATCTGACAACAATAATATTAGTTCTTATAATTATTTAAAGCAGCCTTAATTCTCCTTTGAACCCAATTGTTTTGTCAAATCTCTAGTATACAAAGCAACCATAACCGCCGAGGAGAATCCTTATATAAGTAAATATTATATTGGCATTACAGGTAACACCTTCGAAGAGAGCTTCTCCGGCCATAAATGTTCATTCAACAATTCAAAATAAAAGAACAGAACAGCATTTACAATGCAAATTTAAAGAGACAGAACTTAACACAAGTTATTAAATGGGGCATTCTTAAAAAAAAAACAACAAGTACTTGCATTTCTCTTAACTCACCGTGCTATCTTAACCTGAGCGAAAAGTTATTTATTTCCAGATTAAAAGAAAGCGATACACTACTGTATAAGAAAAATTAAACCCCCATAAATTGTAGCCCCTATAAATCCCTCGCCCTTAGTCATTTTGGTTTCCTTTGTAAACCATCCATATCTTGATTGTTATTCTTCATTTCTGAATTCCTTCCCACTTAATACCTATGTAACACCCAATATTATGTTCTGATGACTTATAAGTTTATAATACAGATTTTGGTACATTCCTCTGCTTCTCCTCTTACTATCTTTTATTTACTATCTCTCACCCCTCCATCCCCTTTATTTCAGCTTTAATTTACTTTTATTAACCCAAGAATATTACCCCCTTCCAACATTTATTACCATATTTTATAATTTTAAATCTATCTTGTTTGTTATTTTTTACACTTTTTGTACTCTTCTTAATTTTCCATTTTTATGTTTACCGGTATCTTTATTATCTTTATTATTATTATTATTATTATTATTATTATTATTATTATTATTATTATTATTATTATTATTATTATTATTATTATTATTATTATTATTATAATAAGGGGAATGTTTATAATTATTCCTAGTATCATTACTTTTATCATTTTCTTTTGATTGATTTTACTATCATAATTGTTATTATCATCATTACTCTCATTACTACTAATGTTATTGTCGTTGTTATTATCATAAACATTATTATTTTTATATCAAATATTTTCATTACCATTATTATCTTTACTATTAGGAATATTATTTGTTATTATTTAATATTTTTTTAAATTTTTATTATCATTACTATTATAAAATTATTATGAATATGGTTATAATTGTTATCACTATTATTATCATTATTATTATTATTATTATTATTATTATTATTATTAACATCAACATTTGTTGTTATCTTTACTATCATAATTACCACTATTATCTTTAGCATCAGGAATATAATTGTTTGTATACTTTATTTCTTTAGCTATTATTATTATTATTATTATTATTATTATTATTATTATTATTATTATTATTATTATTATTATTATTAGAGTTATTTTATTGTTAATATTATTATTAATAAAAGTTTTATTATTACCATTTATTATTTTGCATTATTATATTTATTATTGGTTTTTATTATTCATTATTTGTTATTAGTAATATAATTAGTTTATTATTATTATCATTTTTATTATTATTTCATGTATTTAATTTTATAATTCATCATTATTTTTAATATATCTATTATTATAATCATTGTTGTTATTATTATTAATAATGTTATTAATGTCTTTATTATTACCTTTATAATTATTATTATTATTATTATTATTATTATTATTATTATTATTATTATTATTATATCTTTAATTTATCATTAATTGAAATTGTTAAATATTCATTTTTTTATATTTTATATTAAATTTGTGTTTCTATGCTGATAAATCTATATATATATTTATGCAAGGAAGATAATAGCCTTTTCACCTATATTACTGTCAATTATAAATAAAATGGCCTATATTTGTCTCAATTATAAAATAAATGCCTTTTTCCTGTATTTGTATGTGCATTGCTATTTCTTGTAACCTGTATACAGATATCTATGTGTAAGCATAATTAAAACGCTTCATTATAACTGACTATTCATCCATCTTAACTCGTTTGCCTTTGTTGACATATTAATATAAATGCTAAAAACACTTGTCATATTATGTCAACCCTTCCCCCTTTCTTACTGACGCCTTCCGTCTTCTGTTATCTTTACTATTATACTTTTTTTCTACCATCTTTTTCTTCTTATTATTAAGTTTTGGCATTTTCCCCCACACCTAAGTCTAAAATGCCGCTTGCTATCACTCTTCTCACTCGTTTTAATTTTGCATGAAAAAGAAAATACATTTCACATCTTCATTTAAGGATAATATGTTCTGAATAGCAGATATAATCTTCATTTCTCTCGCCTGAAGAAGAACATTTAGTTTTTCATATAGAAATTTACTCCAAAACATTAGCATGTTGAGTGTAGCGAGTATTTAATACTTGTCTATATAAATAAAAAAAAAATAAAAAAAATATATATATATACTAGTATGGGTGCCCGCCAAACCGGAAGTGACGTAAGTTAAAATAGAGGCTAATGAAAAGAGGGGATGACTTTTGAATATAACTGCGAAAAAATCAACCCCTCCCTGTAGACAAGTGTCCAGTTGTGGATGAAGAAATTAATGTTTTTAGCCAATTTTCGATATTTGTCGTCAGAAGGGTCGATCTTCAAAACGACACTTATCTTCTGAAAATCCGTGGCCTCTGTCGAAAGTTTTAGGCAGACATGCAAACATATATATATATATATATATATATATATATATATATATATATATATATATATATATGATGAAAATAATGGAAATAGTATTCCGACAAAATAGAGAAAAATAAAAAAAGGAACAAACCGTATTATGTGTTCACCAACTTTTCGTCTTTATTTCGAGACTTCCTCTGGGTGAATGAGATTAAGGAACGAAAAAATATACCAGTACAAAATATTTGAAAATGTTTAACGTGCACAGTGTGACGCAGTTCTATTTAAGAGAAACGGAAAATTGATGTTGGAAATTCAAAAAGGAAGGGGGGCTGGCGCTGTTAAAGAGAAGGAAATTTTAGTGATATATATTTTTCCCAATAAGAATATAAACTTGCGTTCATAGTTTTAAAATTAAATTAACGACTATATGACGTCACTAAGATGGCCGTATTTTACGAAATAAATCACTTTAAGATGGCGGAATTTTAAGCAATGAATCACTTAATGCAAGGGAAATAATTCTGCAGCTCCAAATATGAGTAATCTACCGTGCATTTTCTTAGTTATTACTAAATTATATGACTACCTCTTTTTCTCTTATACAAAATAACTTATTACAAACTGTGTTCGTTACAACTCTACTTTCAACCGAGTCGTTGTTTGTTTCGTTCACCACACTCTTTCGTTCTACCTCTTCTTTTACACACGTCCATTCGCTTTAGTGACTAAAAATCGTCTGTCGTCCCGCTTTTCTTTCCTCGAATTTATGGAATCAAGGTACGAGATTCTCCGAGATTCCCCGAGATTCCACGAGACTTTTTTTTTCCACATAAACGCATGCGGGCGCCATCTTGATTCTCAAGTTGTGCTTTGCATGCACAAACGCGCAGCCGCTTTAACGGTAAGCCACTTCATTCTCCACAATCCCCCCTGATCTCATGATCACAGAGACGGCAGGGGGGGCGATCGCCGCCGTCGGGTGCTTCTGTGAAGGGGGACAGTGCTGCTCTCGTCTTCGCGTGCGCTCTCATCCACCGCCTGATGGTCGGGGAAGGGTTCATCTCCGTGGAGGCTACTGATATCAGAGTCACTGATTGATAGGGATGGTGCAAACCAAAGCGATGGCCCACTCGTCTCAGAGTCAGAGTCACTCTCATCGTCCACTGGAGGTGGCACATATGACGCCGGCCGTAGGTCCCTAACGTGACGGGGTACGCTATCAACCTGGACACACTGCTGACTCACAGCATCGGTCACTGTGCCCCGTTTATACTTGTCAGTACATCGGTTTCCTGGCGGCTTCACCCAGACATCATCCCCTTTGGCATATCGATTCTGTTCTATCTCAGTGGCCACAGTTGTATCGGGGTGGATTCCTTTTTCTCGGACACAGTACTGATAGATTTCGTTTGCAGGCGCCATTCCTGGAGAGACGCCATCCTTTGGCATGAGATTATACCAGTACACAGCTTCTGCGATGGTGCACTGCTTCCTGGCTACTATTGTTTTGATGCTGCGATTGCTTCTCTCAGCTATACCATTGCCAGAATGCACATAAGCGCATCTAAGCCGCAGCCGCACACCCCATTCTTGTAAGAACTGCCTCATCTGATGGCTGCAAAAGGCTGGGTCGTTGTCCGTCAGCACTTCATCGGGCGCACCTCTTTCACAGAACACGGATGACAGCTGGCGAATAATGTTGCAAGATTCCTGGCGCCCGATGAGTCTCCAGACAGCGAAACGTGTAGGCCCACAATCGATGAGGGTAAGGAAGTGGTTGCCACCGTAGTGTGTGATATCCATGCCCACTCTCTGCCACTTACCACTCACTCCCAACTCCCCTTTCTTCCATCGTGCTGGAGCTGGGTCGATGGATTGGCAGGCCTCGCAACTTTCCACCACTCTTCGGATATCTTTTTTTCTACTCCTGGATCAATCATCTTGACAAAGTACAGTGTCCGCTTGATGCCAGGATGTCCACACTGTCGGTGAATGTCCATGATGCGAGCTGCATCCACATTACACACAACTGCTGCACATGTGCTTTGCAGATTATCAGAATCTCTCCGAGCACCAGCCAGAAGCCATCGTTGAGGGACTCTTGTCAGAGCATCTGCTCTGTTGAGCGCAGACCTGATCAACACTACAGGTCGTACTCTGTGATGGTGTCGACCAAGGTGGCAAGCCGTCTTCGAATTAACATTTCACTCGATGCTCGTGTCGTCAGCCGTGCTTTTCCACTTAATGCATCGGTTATCCACCGATGAGTGCATGCCGAGTCAGTCATGATAAGTAGAACCTTGGCTTGCCATTGAAGCGCCAAGTTAACGCCCTTCAATGTGGCATCAAGTTCGGCCAGGTTTATGTGCCTTGAATCATTCTCTGGCCGAAGCCAACAGGCATCTTCAATAATGGAATCATTAACAGGGCAACTCCAAGGGTCAGTGAACTAGCATCCACCCAGACCGTGAACTCATTCCCGCTGACGCACCACTTTCCCTGAACGGGGTCATCACTGGTCACCCTGGACACAGTCTCTGTCAGCATGCTCCTTAGGGTGGCATCGTGTACTGCATCATCCCATCCCGACGACACGGCTGTTGCACGTCTTTTTATGGCCACCAGGGCCACCCTGAGCCAAGCGCACACAGGGAAATAGCCTACTATCTTTCCATAAAACGAAAACACTATTCGCCGAGTGATGTTAGATGGGACCTTGGGGACGCGACTTCCTCTTCTCCAGCAAAGTCCCTCCTTTCTATTGCGCACGTGCTGGCCGAGAATTTTTTCTCTATCGCACAGACGCTCTGGTTCCTTACATGTCAGTCCAAAGCTCTCAAAGTGCATTCTAACCGATTGCGCTGACATGATATATGAGGATGTTGCCTGTTGCACTGCCTCATCTTGCTGCCGGATAGCATGCATGATTGCTGTCATAATTCCTGGTGCCACATTTAGACCGAATCCTAGCCTGGTTAGACAATATCCGGTTCCTCCAATTTCCGCAGTCTGAAATGGCCACAATTTCTTCTCAATGCGTATTTGCAGATAGGCTCTGCGTAGGTCCAGAGTTGCCACGTCCGATCCCTGCTGTCGCCACTCCCTTAATTTGAGTGCACACACATCAGCCTTTGCCGTATATGGGTCGACATGCTCATTGAGCTCACGGTAGTCTAGGACGGGGCGGACCTTTTGTTTGGTCTCTTGTACGACGGCCATCAAGGGAATCAGCCCTCACGGGGGGGGCAAGCTCATCCTCTGGGTATGGAAGGAGCCAGCCATTGTCGATCCACGTTTGCAGTTCTTCTTCGTACTGTTCCCTTAGCCACATGGGTGGGGGATATTCCGATAACCTTTTCCGCAAGGATATTGGTGGCTGATCATTTGACCACTTCCAAGACGCCGTCCATGCATTGGTGTTTCTATCATACTCTGCATGAAAGTCAGGCTCGTCAAGAGTTATGGCAGCACAAACATGTTCCTCACATCGGGAGAACTGTACCTTGCCGGTTCTCTCCATAGTAATTACACCCAGTTGTGTAATCAAGTCCATACCCAGGAGTAGGTCGTACCCGAGAAGCTCTCCCTCCACAACCAGGGCTCGCACGGCTACTGCAGGTCCGTTGTTGATGCTTGCGCGGATAATGCTCACCCCACAAGAGGCTAGTGAACCTCCGCCTACAGTTAGTACCGGAATTCTCTCTGATTTCCAAGTGGCAAAGCATATCTTGCTTACGAGAGTCTGGGTGCACCCAGTGTCCATAAGCGCGAGGCGCTCGCTTCCATTAATGTGTATGCTTACAGTGGGTAGCGCCCTGCTCAATGACGATCTGGGGAGAAGACTGGCGCTGTAGCGTCTTCCCCTTGCCCGTTTCCCGGACAGGTGCGGGCCAGGTGTCCGCGTTATTTGCACTTGTAGCACTGCGACCCGTCAAGTTTCCGAGTTGATTGACGTGACGAAAGACAATCACGGGCCAAATGGTTGGGGCCTCCACACTTATAGCAGGTTGTAGCTGCGCCCAGGTCCTGCAATCCAACCTGTGATGGTTGTACAGCTGCCGCTTGGTCTATAGTGTTAGGGCTTTTCTTTAGTATTGCTCATGCCCGCGCCAATACTTCCGATATGTCCATCTCGTCCACTTGGGATGAGGCACGGAGCAGATCTTCCACACTCTTAGGTAATTCTGCAACAAAGGCGCACACCAAGCCTTTTTCTGACATCCCTCCAAAAAGGACTGATATCTTTTTTAGCTCAGCCAGATACACATCTACCGTTTCCCCGGGATGTAATTTTCGGGCCATGAATTCCTTCCATGCAATAACTGGATCTAACGCAAATGCTGTAAAAAGGGCGCGCCTGATGCAGGCAAAATCTGTTTTCTTCTCATCAGCTTGTGTTCGTTACAACTCTACTTTCAACCGAGTCGTCGTTTGTTTCGTTCACCACACTCTTTTCTTCTACCTCTTCTTTTACACACGTCCGTTCGCTTTAGTGAATAAAAATCGTCTGTCGTGCCGCTTCCTTTCCTCGTTATTTATGGGATCAGGGTACGAGATTCTCCGATATTCCCCGAGATTCCACGAGACTTTTTTTTCCATATAAACGCATGCGGGCGCCATCTTGATTCTCAATTTGTGCTCTGCATGCACAAACGCGCAGCCGCTTTAACGGTAAGCTACTTCTTTCTCAACACAAACATTGTGCGTGTTTGTGTATTTGTGTAGTTCTCGCCTATACGTAACTATACGTGATTATAATTTTTATAATCATTAATATTATTTTAGTGTGTTTGAACCTATTTTTCCCTTTTTGCATTTAATGTAAAAACAAATTATATATATATATATATATATATATATATATATATATACATATATATATATATATATATATATATATATATATATATATATAATAAATTCCACAGCCAAAAAACGTGTTGCGGGCCACAAGAGCTGTGCCACCCAACGAACCGGATGTCCAAGACTCGAGTTTCGCCCTCATTTTGATATCAGTATGAGAACAGTAAACATTATATTTTGCGAAAAACTGAAGATGCCGAGGATTTGCACGAAGTTTATCCCAATGGTGTTCAGAGAAGATCAGAAAAACCATTGTCATAAAATCAAGTATTTGGTCGAGTTGATCAATTCAGATCCCGTAGATATTGATTCTCTGGTGACGATGAAAGCTGGAGTTACTGCTATGATACAAATACTAAAGGAAATTTTTATATTTTGGGTTGGAATCATTGGGCATAAGTTCGTTGCACCATTCCAAGTTCCAGAGGGCGTAAAACTTACCAGCAATGCGTATACGGCCTTTTTGGATAGACATTTATCACCATAAGTAGATGGCCTACCATTGTCACGTCACTTTCAGATAATTTTTATGCATGACAATGTACCATTCCATTCTGCTAGGGAAGCTGCAGCCTTCCTTGAATCTATGGACATCTTTGGAGAACCCCTCAGAAGCTTGCCACCGTGTTCTCCGAATTTTAAACCCATTGAACATCTCTGGTCAATATTAAAAAGAGGTGTTTATGAGGGTGGAGGGTAATTTACCTCAAAGGATGCCCCGTGGAGGAAAGTAGTTGATATCGCTAGAACCCTAATCCATTTTCAGAGCAAACAATTGACTTCTTCCGTAGACAAAAGTTTATTTAATAGTCTTTCATAAAGTTGTAAATATAGCGATAAATAATTCAGTTATTTGAGGCTTAGCACCTAGGATGTGTTTTTGTTTATTATTCTTTAACAGAAAAAATTAATAAAAAGTAAAGTTTTCATGATTAGACATTGTATTTTTGCCTTAATACAACATTTTAAAAGACCTGCAATAAAGCGATAGAGAGTGTAAATTACTTGATAAAGAATAAAATCTCATAACTTTGTGAATATGGCATGAATTTGAATAAAAGTTTGGGATATAACTAACCTTAATGCAATCATTTGACTGTACAAGTTTTTTTGTGACATATATTTAGTGAAATATTGATATTTTACTACTGTGCAATAATGCGATTGACGCAGACTATATATATATATATATATATATATATATATATATATATATATGGTAAAACTGGTAATTAGTAAAAACGTGAAGAGAGTGCTCAATACTATTGCAGAGCAAATAATGTTTTATGTTTTATTACCGTTTTATCTGTTTGGTTACATATGTTTCAGATGTTGGACCATGTTTACGATCTAACAGCCTCTCAGACCTTACAGAAGTGGTTGTTAGTATAAGGAATAAGTTTTTAGAAGAAATACGAAAAAGAGGGGGGTTGAGAAATGTGAAAGTTTGTGTGTGTATGTGTGGACATGCGTTTGCGTGTGTGTGTGTGTGTGTGTGTGTGTGTGTGTGTGTGCGTGTTTGTGTGAGCCGACGATACAAATCGATCTAATACTTTTGTTAACCAGACATAGCCACAGCAAAGCGTAGCCGGGTACAGCAAGTATTTATAATCCTTGGAAAAGTTATACCATAATAATAAATACGAAACCTTCATATATTAAAATATCATAAAGCGTATATTAAGCCCGGGCATTGTTGGGTTATATCTTCTAATACAATAAACTTCGCTAAAAATCCTTGTTTATATTAATATGTTTATATAACCTTAAGTGCACAACATATTAATTCATGGGATCTCGAGGAGGTACGGTTTTCGTCGGATGCCATTTGTATTAACCTACTGAATATTTCTTCCTATGCATGGCAGTATAAGCTATAATCTACAATCAACCTGAGAAGACGTTAGTCGAAAATATTCATATTAATCAATAAGTATTTAATAAACCGTGTCAGACGAACGATTTTCTACTGAAACGATTTCGCCTGCGAATTCAATTGTTGATACGGGGGTTTGTAATTGTTAAGATGGTACTTGTCTGAACATGTTTCGTAGTCAAAGGCAGAGTTTCCAAAACTTTACGACACCATGGAACTCCTAATCAGGGCAAACGATTTTTCACAGAGCACTAGCAAAAGAATTTCTTAAATAAATATCCAAAAAAATATTTCACATATAAAGTTTAACCTATGATTTGGAGGTTCCCTGACTTAAGGAAAACGCCAAAGGGAGCAACCATATGTATTATATCTCTTTTTATTAAAAGATAATATCGATACTTAAATATCTGAGGCTATTTAATTTTTCCATATAAAGCATTAGGTCCTCTTTAGGAAGGGACTTCCCCAGACCATCAGTCCCACTCAAGTTGCTCCAGAGTCCAGAATGTGAGAGATTGTATATAATAAATTCCACAGCCAAACAACGTCGCAGCTCACAAGAGCCATGACAGTCAAAGAACCGGAAGTCCAAGACTCGAGTTTCGCCCTCATTTGGGCTCATCAGTTAGACACATCCGAACTCAGGATTCGAAACCCAAGCCTCTTGCATGCAAGGCAAGCACTCTACCAACTGAGCAAACGCCCTGCACACAAGAATTTCTATTAACCAACACAGATCAAGCAAGCCGCGCCGAAATCCGACTGTGAAATGAACCTACTTCGTCTCAACAAGGGACGCGGTCATCCAACCAGCTAATAACCCCAAGCTGATGTCTCACAAGTAGGAGTTTTAATTCTAAAGGACGATGCCATCCAGCAATGCTAACCAAGCGAGCAACTTATGGTAGGATTTTCAGAATGTGAGAGATTGTATATAATAAATTCCACAGCCAAACAACGTCGCAGCTCACAAGAGCCATGACAGTCAAAGAACCGGAAGTCCAAGACTCGAGTTTTGCCCTCATTTGGGCTCATCAGTTAGACAAATCCGAACTCAGGATCCGAAACCCAAGCCTCTTGCATGCAAGGCAAGCACTCTACCAACTGAGCTCAGTTGGTAGAGTGCTTGCCTTGCATATTGTTTGTCACTCAGAAGTTTAGCATCTGTAAGGTGATGGACTAGAGCATGGTTAATTAAGGTCTCATATATTTTAGCAAAAAGTGGGAGGAGGCTAAAGGGGCGATAATTTGATGGGTCAGTCCTTTCGCCAGAATTCTTTAATACTGGTACAACAGAAGCAGTTTTCCAGCAGGCAGGAAAGCAAGCTTCATTAAGGCATTTGTTGTAGAGTTTGGAGAGAACTGGAGCTACTTCGGCTGAGCACTTTTTTAATAGCAAAGCTGGGATGAGATCGGGTCCACATGCTTTTGAAGTGCCAAGGTTTTTTTATGATAGCATACACCTGAGCAGGGGTGATTTTCAGATCGTCTAGCGTGGCGTCTGTCCGCATAGGAAAGTCAGGTAGGGGGTGGTTGAGAGGGTCCAGTGTGGAGTTGGAGGCAAATTGATTGGCAAGCATGTTAGCCTTGTCGGTTGCTGAGGAGACAACCTCGTGATTGCTTTACTTTGGACTAAATCATTGAACTTCGATTGTTAAACATTATATTTGAAAGAGACATTTACATTTTGCACATAATTGACACACACACACACACACACACACACATATATATATGTGTATATATATATATATATATATATATTTAATCACACTGACAGTAAGTTGAAAATCAAGATTTGTACTCCCCATTTTAATTGCATTTTATTTTGTTGTCTATATTCCTAGAAAAAAATAAAATATTAAATATCAAAAATTACATCCTTTTCATGCTTCAAAACCCCCCTTATAACTTTGAAATATACATATATATATATATATACACATATATATATAAACGGTGCTTCTTTTGAAATATGCTGTAATTAAAATGCATTGATATAGAAATTTACACACCCAAAAACCCGAGATTAACTTAAAAAGACCATAAAATAAATTTTAATACTAATCTATCTATTAGAATAATATCCATTAAGGATATTAGAGTGACATTTGCGGTAAAATAAAGGTTAATTATAATTATGGAATCATTTTGATGAAGTAATTTTCTCGTTTATCAATATGAAGATCGCCAACAATAGTGAATCCAATATTTACTCGCACGATATCTTCTTCGTTGTTTGGAAAGCCTCTCAGCATGGCTGTATATGAAACTAAAGCTGTGGACTAGAGAGAATAGAGAAGATAACTTCGATATTTAAAAGTAGCTTTGTATTTTGCACAGATAACCGATTTAGAAAGGCACTACATCCCCGAACAATTAATATAATAACGATCCTATGAGGTTGAGTAAAGACGATGCTTTATTTTTAATAAACTCTAACCTAATGGATTTCGAAATAGAGAAAAAAGTTGAGTACATTTTTCGAAAATTAATCTAGAAATATTTATAATACTAGTACAGTAAAGTTTTTATATAACATTAAATTTGATTAATGATATATATTATCGCTACAATAAACCATATAACAATAACTATACATAGAAAAATCTCTAACCATTTACATTATATTAAATGATCCAATACTCAATCTATATCTATGTGAATTAATAAACTATCGAAAATTAATTACTATTCAATATCATATTATAATGAAGCTCTAGGTCAATAATTTTATAAAGATATTTTATACTGATGCAAACACATTGATTAGTGCTAATCAATATGGCTCCATATTATAAGAAAGAAAATGTTCGGGTTAGTAAAATCATTATTGAAATTGCGTCACACCGTGAGAAAAATATAAAGAGGTTAATGCGCAATCATTCGAAAAACAAAAACAAATAGGAGACGGTTTGCTATATGGTTGAATCTGCTATATTGTAAACATATCCTCTCAAGCACACCCAAGGATTTCCATAAGGATAACGGATGTGGTAAAACTTAATCAGAATACAAATAAACTATATTTCACTGCAGCAAAGTTTTTTACCCGCTCCTATAAAAAGATATAAAAACAATAAAACACATAAATGAGGTCAATCGCAATTAGCACTTAAATACACTAGGAGTAATAATAGGACGAGAAATAATTGTAATAATAGCAATAAAAACGAATGTTTAATAAATAGCCCCATGTTTTGACAAGCTTCTGGGTTTGTCCTTTACTCCTGATCTGAAATAGATCACGTACATCAAGTCTGTTGCCAAGGTCGCTGGAAAGATGGTGGGATCCTTCTACCGCTCCAGAAGATATCTCACTACTGATGCAATTCTCTATCTATATAAAAGCCAAGTACGTCCAACGATGAAATACTGTTGCCATATCTGGGCAGGAGCTGCTAAAAACAGCCTATCCTGCCTTGACAGAGTACAAAATAGACTTCGTGGCTTAGTGGGGGATGCCCTTTTCTCTACCCTGCAACCACCTTCCCACAGAAGAGACGTTGCTAGCCTATCCTTGTTTTATCGTTATTTCCATGGCATGTGCTCGTCTGAACTCCAATCTCTGGTCCCCCCTCACCAATCTTTCACGAAAAACACCCGTCTAGCCGAATCCACTGTGAAAAATTTCTCCCACTCTTTATCTGTGACTAAATCAAAACGTGGATTCCATGAACAAAGCTTCTTTCTTAGAACTGCAAGCCTGTGGAACTCTGTTCCGTCTGCCTGCTTCCCACCGGACTACTACTTGGATGTCTTCAAGTCCAATGTTAACAAATTCCTAATGAACCGCCCCCTTAAGTAAACACTTCATCAAATCTCCACACTAACGTAATGTACTTGCAATAACACTTATCCCGGAGTGACTTCCGAGTCTTGATAAGTGGTGATCACTGTGTAAAAAAAAAATGCTGTATGAAAATCTGACGTAATTACTCTAATTGACTATGAAGCTTATGTCGGTTCCGCAATCTCCACATTTAAGGAGAGATATACAAATCATATATGCTCATTAAAAATGGGTCACACGTAGATCTACATAAGCCTCATACTACTTTAAGAATTTTATCATAAGTAACATTAATTAGAAAATGAAATCATCAATTCTAGGTAAGGCCAATAAATGAATGCCTACTAGAAAACAAAGATGTAATTTGGAATCTTTTCATAGTCATAGCTAACGATAATTTGTTAAATAAACACTAGGAAATTATCCTAGGTTGTATACTTAGAACGAGATACATGATTGCATATTTCAAATCTATCGTAAATGAAGATTAATAATATTCACTATAATTCATACATAAGATGTAGGGTAAGATATGTATTGTGATAAAAGACCAATATTTAAATTAAAAATGTAAATGTAATTAATATAGTCAAGGCAAAATGTAGATATTCTAATTTCATTAATTTGTAGACTTAATGATTACAAAGTTTTTAAATAAATATATTTGGAATCAGTGAATAAATAAAATAATTGAAGAAAATATACAACACATTTTGACTTGTCTCGTGTAAAAAAGTAGGAAATTGAGGTATTTTTCACTGAAGTCCTTACTGATGTTGTTTGGATCATATATTCTAATACCTATAACGAAAAAATACATTATGTCTCAATTCTAGGGTATTAAAATAATGAAAAATAAAATTAAAAAATATGATAATTAACATGGTGCTGGAAAATGTTAATGTATAATTTGAATTAGAGTTTTTGTCACTAAACTAGATATAAATAAAAATTATTTGTACAATAGTCACATCTTTACGTTAAGTTTGTAATGGTTGTTGTAGTTCATAAGTTTTGTTTTAAAAATATATCAAATTATTGTATAGTTTAAATAAAATCCTTTTTATAATCATTGAATATGAAGTTACATGAATTTTGGGGATGAGGTTTTGGTATCCCAGATTTGGAATGAGCTAAAAGGTAAGATTATGATATGGATAAAATTAAAAGGGTATATATATATATATATATATATATATATATATATATATATATATATATATATATATGGGGGGTTGTGTAGAGTTATGTTTAAGATTATATGACAGGGGATTCATATTGGGTACATTAATTAATAGAGTTCTGGGATGCTTGGGACTTCATATATATACTGGTTGAAAATTGTCAAATAAATATATATTAAAAAAGCATATTAAACATTACCAACCTTTTGACATTTCGATAGTTGATAATATATGTTCACACACTGACTTACTATATTCTTTGAGTATTAGGACTTATTGTAAATTTGTAACGATAATACAATGTGATTAGTCTGTTTTTTTTAAATATATTCGAATATTATGATAAAAAAATGTGTTTCTTATATTAAAACGAAGAAATATAATTACATTATAAACAAAATAACCTCCGAAAATTAATATCTTCTTAGTATAACTATTTAAAGCACGTTTTAAAATATTAACATTATTGTATCTTTGTAGGATGTTGAGAGAGAGGCAATGGGAAACGAAAAAGCAAACTCTACGCGTTTGATAAAGCACTGTCGGGTTAAAATAATTTTAAAGTAAGATCTGGCTATTTGTGTTGCGTTTTTCTTTTAGGTTTTAGGTTTTATGTATGGCCTGCCACACATTGAACTCTCCTACTAAATATTTCTCATAAATGGTGCTGTATTATATATATATATATATAGTCTTGGAAGTTTTTAACCGTTAAAACTATACAAAGAAAAAAATTAACATTCGTTAAAAAATATTTAGTCAGTGAGTCATTCAATCACCTGCAATCACTGCATCAATTTGCTCTCTCGAATTCACTATAGTACCAGTAATAATTTATTTTTGTTAAGGGATCACCAGTTCTTTAACATGAAACACTGTTTCGGGGATATATATATATATATATATATATATATATATATATATATATATATATATATATGTGTGTGTGTGTGTGTGTGTGTGAATATATTGTAATAATCGACTTACGCGTAATGTGGCAAGATTTATTACGAATACCGAGGTTCTCCTCCGCTCAGGGATCGAAAGCACTGAAGTCACAATAATAAGACAACTTCTACGCTGGGCTGGAGACCTTCCGTGAATGTCTGACAAGCGTCTACCTAAAAAGTTCTTTATTTTATATAAATATATTTTTTACACAGTGGTCACCACTTATCAAGGCCCTTCTTTCTTCAGATCTTGCAATTTTATCAAGCTCGTGGCGCACACACCAAAAAAAGCCGTTTTAAAGATCAGATTAAATTGAGTTTTACGGCGACCAAAATTGACACCAACAACTGGGAATTAAATGAAGCAACAAGAACGGTGGGAGAATAAAAATAGATGAAAACAACGAAATCTTTGAAAACAACAGAAGACAAAATAAGAACAAAATAAATAGAGGCCAAAAAAAGGCTGGAGGTCGACAACCTGTGAACCCTCCTATTATCAAGTGTGACGGCTGCGGCCGCCGCTTCGTTACACAAATAGGACTTGTTTCATATCATAGAGTGTGTCAATCTGGAAATGTTTACTCCTATCTGAGTTCTGCTAAGGACCAGGAATAATCGAATTTTATACCTATACATGTTAAATATATATATATATATATATATATATATATGTGTGTGTGTGTGTATGTGTATGTGTGTGTGTGAGATTTTAGTTAGCCAATCAGCTTTCTAGTATCAGACATACTAAAATGCTGAAAATAACTAAAATCTCAATAGAAGGTGCGTGTATAAGAAGGGCAGAAAACCACAAAATTCGCGCATAAGCCTGAAGAATCCTAGAGTGGATTAAACGCGGAATATTCAGTGTAGCTTAATCGCCATATATATCTTATAACTAACTAACTAACTAACTATATATATATATATATATATATATATATATATATATATATATATATATATATATATATACGTGTTTGTGTGTGAGGGAGAGAGAGAAAGAGAGAAAGCTGTATTGATATATACAAATGTAATTCCTGTTTCTCCAACAATATATCAGTTTATTGATCAACCTATTGATTTTTTTAATTACTTCTCATTTCTAAGCGCTAAGAGACGATTTGCTAAAACCTACCGCGTTGTTGGCAGCTGCGGATGTAAGATTGCTAAGCGCCTTGTTGAAGCTTATTGTTTCGATTTGTAGGCAAGGAAAATGTAGCTCTTTTGTTAGTGGATTTTCCTTCTGGCTTAAACATCACTTATCAAACATATTGTGTTAGAAGATACGTAGTTGGAGAATATAAAATACATCTTATTTGTCTCTGTTCAATTGTTCTCTCGTAACATGAAATCGTACGTAGTAATTTTCTTTGTTCATAATTATTGCCTTTATATAAGATAATGCATAAGTATGTAAGAAATAAATATTCGTTGCCTTAATCGCGTATACTCATATATCTCGTGTATTTGTACTGAGAAAACAAATGAACGACAAAATGTAGGCCATTGGAGAATAATTGACTTGAACTATTTAGTTATTATTAGATTCCATATATTTTGTATTTATTGAGTATTAACACCTTCACCGCCAGATTTTTTTTTGCTACAACAAATAAATTATTTAATCATGAAACACACACTTAACGGAAGTTAGCGTGCAAATGAGACACGAACATAAACGAACGCCCATTTCCTTTGTTGAATCAGGCATAGATCTGTACTTTGAAGCCAAGTTGAGATGACAAGCCATAACAGTAATAAATATTTCCTTTTAGAAAGATGACCTTAAAATACAATTTGACGGTAATGGGTTTAATCAGTCAATGTGAGGTGATATTGCTTGTGACTCGAAAGTCCTATTTGACGGTAAAACTTAAATCTGTGAATGCGAGGTGATATTGCTCGTTAATCGAGAATACTATTTGATGGTAAAACTTAAATCTGTGAATGCAGATGAAAGCATAACAAGAAAGAAAACTTTCCTTAAATTTCCGGAATATGACGTCAACAGCCGGAGTAAGCCGAGCGTCACCGAGGAAATTAAATCATAAGCATAAGAAGAAAAGAAAACCTTCCTTAAATTTTAAGTTTTATTAATGGTGATGCAAAATGTTATAACAATAATATTTTGCTATATATATATATATATATATATATATATATATATACATATATATATATCTTAAACTAAATAATATAACATATTTTTTTGTTCAAGAAAAGGTTAAAAAGTAAGTCAAATAAATACTTTGAAGGACTTTTTTTTAATGTTTTTTGTTGTTTTTTAGGGGTGTTATTTTTTTGTTTTTTTTTGTTTTTTTTCCTGCAAAGGAAAACCTGAAAACGAGTAAAGTTGAAACAAAACTGGGTCAGATATTTTAGTTCATATTAAAACAGATATTGCTGTTGTCGTTGTTGTTGTTGCTGTTGTTGTTGTTGTTTCCTCAGACCGTTGTTTTATCAATGGTGTCGAAAAGGTAAAAAGGTAAGTCAAATAAATACTTTCCAAGAATTTTTTAATGGTTTTTCTGTTTTTTTAGGGGTGTTTTTTTTTGGGGGGGGGTTCTTTGCAAGGAAAACCCTGAAAACTAGTAAAGTTGAAACAAAACTGAGCGAGATATATTTTTCATATGAAAACAGATGTTGTTGTTGTTTTCTCAGACCGTTGTTTATTAATAGTGTCCGTAGATCGTATTCCGTATTCGTGCAGGAGGTCTCTCTGTGTTGCTCGCTCGAATGCCCAACAAGTGGATTATATTAATCATGATGGCAATTGTCAGTCGAGACTTGTCAAAAAAGGTACCAGTCCGGTTGGATGTAAAGTTGGGCATTTGGTAGCCTGACACCTCCAGACATAGCCATCGCTTAGCTTTACTCTTATAATAAGATTGCACCTGTGTCCACATGATGCAGCAGTTTTCGTGCGTGCCAGTAATATTTTTTCTTGACAAAAGTTGAGGATTCCGGCTAGTGTTTTCAGCTACTCACTTGAGATTACAAAATGTATGTTATTTTTCTGACGTGAAAGTACGAAACAGTGTGCTTCTTTTTTTTTTTTACTAATTTGTTTTAGTTTCCTTCTCTTCCAAATTGTCGTCTGCTGCTTTGAATTTTCAACTCGCGGGAACGAGCGTCACATTGAAAAGCATCGCGTTACATTACCATTGGCTCAGTTTTATGTTACGTTAGACGGCTTAATTTCCTCGACGACGTTCGGCTTACTCCGTCTGTTGACGTCATGTTCCAGCTAAAGCATGGCGTTCGCTGAGTTACGTCTGGATCACTCTCTGCAGAGTACCCATATCTTGTATAACCACACACAATTACACTTAAAATATCCAATCAATCTTAAGATTTTACATTTGACGACAGCAGATACTGATGTAATTCCAGTGAGTTTTCCCAACGCGGCGATGCATATGTGATCAAATGGTTTATAAAAAGAATGACGAAGCTTTACAACATTTTACCGTCTAATTGAGAATTGTAAGACTAGAGAAACTAGATATGTGTTAGGGGTTTTTAAATTGACTAGCGAAGGGGGGTGTGCTTATATATGATATTTTACTTTGTCCAGATTTTGTACATATTATTATAGAGTCGTGATTTAAAAATTAAAACAAAAAAGTACTTGGTTGCCATCAGCTTTAATCGAAACCGAAGCATACAAAGTCGGTAATGTTTACAATGTACTAACGTGATACGTAGATAAACCGATAAAAAAGTTTTAAAAAAAAGAAAGAAAGAAAGATGAATATACAAATTTTTTTTTTCCAGTTTGGTACCTTTAAAAATAATTTTAACCGCTTAAGGATCTATAAAAGAACGGCTGGTAAAATAATCCAATAATCTGAGGCCCCTATATATATATATATATATATATATATATATATATATATATATATATATATATATATATATATATATATATATATATATATATACACACTAATACAAATATAGGAATACACACACATACAGATATATATATATATAAATATATATATATATATATATATATATATATGTATATATATATATATATATATATATATATATATATATACTACCAAATACCAGTCGTTGACTGGGTTCAAAATCAGCCCACAGAAAATGGACTTTGCTTTATGAAAGTATAAAAAGGAAGGGTTGTAAAGAGATAGCTTGAAATTTGGGGGTATCAAAACCAAAGCAAAATATGATGAAAGTAAAAATAAAATAGATAAACGCCATCATTTATTTTTCCATAACTGTTCACACTTAAACACTTATCGAATTATTCTGTGGATCTATATTAAAAACCTTGTTAAACTTTGTAACATATTTCCATTCTATGGTCGATTATAGTATGGGGGTGTTTTTCATCCAAAGGTACTGGTGAACTAGAAATTATCAATATATATATATATATATATATATATATATATATATATATATATATATATACATATATATATATAAAACAGCAATATTTCTTTCAACTTAAAATGGCAAATAATTGAGACTTGCAAATCATATAAACCAGGAGATAAATTTTGTGCACTATGTACAAAAGAGACCCTAAAAATTTTTAAATATGAAGATATAAAAAGTACAACCAAACTATTAAATTCAAGACAGGAGCTTATGACATGTAGTCATAAACGTTGGTTTAAATTTAATAAATATAAACCACCTTAAATCATTAAAAATTACTTACTAGTAAAAATAGATTACAATTATTTTTTTATTTTTTTATTTTTTTTTAAATTAAGTTAAACTAATTACCTCCCTTACACCCGTCAAATAAATAATAAAGAAAGTAAAGAAAACATGACAATTATCTCCCCTTAAAACATCTAATAATAATATTCTCTATATATAAACCGTAGCGTCTTTAAATCAAAAACACGCTAACGGAAACAATTTATTGCACGAGCGTCCCCCCTTTTAAAATTCATCATTCAATAAGATAAAAAGCTATAGCAAACATCTAAATGACTATTTTAACCACAGTTCCTGATTTCAAAAAAAGAATATTAAAAGGTAAACATCTCTATATATTTTTAAAGCAAATTTATTATGTAAATTCAAAAATATATATTTTCTCTACTTATTTCTATCTCTAACCCATATTAATTTTCTTATAAATTTTAAATCCAAGCCTTTTACTTCAATTTTTCAGATTCATCTGCCTTACTTTTAATGCTAGGTTTATTTATGGTGTCTTTTTAATTCAATAAAAAACCCTCCTAAATTTGCTGATGAGGAGACCTTGCTTACCAAAAAACTATATATAATTATTCTACATAACTTGAGGTATACCACAATAAAAAGCATTGTTTTCCGAAACGATCGTACAGATAATTGATTTTGTTGTTGTTCCTTCTTATGAAACTGATTTTTAATTTAATTAAAATTTGATTTTTAAATTTTAAATTATAAATCACATTACTTAATATTGAATTAGCTCTAGGACATTTAACTATCGAGCTTATTATATATCTAAATTACAACGAGCAATTTCTATTTCCTGTATTTTAATTAAACTAGTAATTTCACTGTTACATTAAAATACACTCAGCTCTTTAGACTATTGTTCTAATCTCCTTTAAATTATATATATATATATGTATATATACATATATATATATAATTTAAAGGAGATTATCATATATATATATATATATATATATATATATAGTTATATATATATATTAAGGCAATCATGAAGGGAAGACGTATTCCTTCGGAATTAATTTTATATTAAGAAAAAGACCGAGGAGAAAAGGAAAATGGATAGTGACTAAAAATAAAAGTAGGTAAATAATGGAAGAAAAAAGAATCAAAACGAGTCGATTGGCAAGTTTCGCCCTCACTCATCAAAATTGGAATGGAGGGATTTATTTTAGGTAATTTGTGTTCCTTACTAATAAAATCTAAAATAGAGACGTTGTTATTCTAAGATTTTTAAGTTTGAGATTTTAATTAATATTTAAGTAGAGGGGCGTATACACTGATTCGAAAAAGTTATCCAAAAACAAATAAATGAAAGCAAAGGTAATGTAAATTATGTTTCTACCTTACTGGATAATTTCTTAGTGTTTTTATTTAATGTAAAATAATTAATTGACTCGAAAAACTCAGTGTTTATCGATGCATTTGAAAAAGACAAATGGTTGCGGACTCTGTAAAACACGTTAAGTTTTGGAAAATCAATTAAAAACTATACAAAACAGTGTCAGACACCCACTGATTATCTGTTATCGTGACATAGGCTGACATATTCGGTGGGTTTCTGACAGTATTTTGTATAGTTTTTTTTAGTTTGAAATCATTTTCCCAAACTTAACATCATCAACAGTGTCCGCTCCATTTGTATTTTTCAAATACACTGATAAACATTGTTTTTCGAGGCGAGTAAATAAAACGGAAAATAAAACAAACGAAAAAGTTGTCGAAAAATAAATATAACAAATAAATGTTATCAAAGGCAAGATACGTTACTTTTCTCCCTAAGTGGTCAAGATTTTAGTGTTTTTATTTAGTGTAAAATGTTTAATCGGTTCAAAAACATGTAGTGTTTATCAGTATATTTGAAAAATACACATGGCGACAGGCTGTGTTGAACACGTTAAATTTGGGAAAATGAGTTAAAACTAAAAAAAAAAAAGCTATACAAAATACTGTCAGGAACTTACCCAATATATGTTACTGTGACATAGACAGACATGTATTCGGTTGTTTTTAACATTATTTTGTATAGATTTTTAGTTTTAACTCATTTTTCCAAACTTTACGTGTTTAACACAGTCTGCCGACATTTGTAAGTTTCAAATATAGCAGTAAACGCTGTATTTTTCGAGTCGAATAAACATTTTACATGTAAAAAAAACTAAAAAATTATCCACTTTGGTGATAAGTTAACATATGTTGCCTTTGATAATATTTGTTATACATTTAATCTTTGACAACGTTTTCGAATCTATATGTACAGTAGTACAAACCCAATAAAAACACTAAAAATTATCCAATTAGGTGGAAAAGTTACTTATCTTGCCTTTGAAAATATTTACTTATTATATATTTGTTTTTGTTGACAACTTTTTCAAGTCTTTGTGCAATCCGAAGGTGGTATTTTTTCTGGTTACTTTTATTTTTTGTACCGCGCTTAAATTTAAATTTCACGATATCTTTTTGGAGAGGGGGTATTTTTTACATTAGATCCACCTCCACAATTTTCGACTATGCTGAATAAGAAAATCCCATTTAAAATTTGCAGAGGCAAGTAGTTTTCGAGGTATAAAGACCTGTACTATGTACTATAATTCATTGACGGCCATGAATAAACACTCCCAACCTCCCCATATTAAGAACGGCTTTCGAAATAAACAACACCCATGCCTAACCACGTGTTTTAACATTTTACCGGTCTTTCGTCTGTTAAAAACGGCTTTTGGAATAAATACCACCATTCTCCTCATGTTAAGAACGGCTTCCCGAATAAACTCCCCAGCCTACCATGTTAAAAACTGTGGAGGTGGACCCAATGTGCAAATTTACCTTCAGTTTTTTTAAAAAATAAATTGTTAGTTGAAAGCACAGAAGCGACAAAATACCATCCCCTCCCTTGGTAAGAATGGCTGAAAAAAATCACGGTTTACTGGGTAGAAACATTTCTGTATTTCACCTAACAATTTCTGGTGTTAATGCACTTACTGATCCGGAAATCGCATTTAAATTTTGCAGAAATAAGTAGTTATTGAGATATAAATAGTTGTTTTATGCATTGTATTCTTTGGCGGCCATCTTTGTTACGCGCGTAGATTTGTTTATGACACGCGCGTAAAAAGATGGCCGCCAGAAATTACAATGCATTATGCAACTTTTTATATCTCGATACCTATAATTTCTGCACAATTTCAATGCGATTTCCGTATTCAACATAGTCGAAAACTTATAAAGTCGTCATTTAAAAGAAAATTGTGGAGGTGGACTTAATCTAAAAATTTACCATTTTTAAAAAAATTCAATTGTAAGGTTAAGTACAGAATAGGTACAAACCATCCTCCCCTCCACATGTTAAGAATGGCTTTTTAAATAATAACGTTATTTCACACGGATCAATAAGTGCATGAGTACCCAATTTCTTTAATAAAGAAAAAACATTCAAATGTTCTTATGTAAAAACTATTTCTGTGAAAAAAAAAACAAAGAAAAAAGTGTACCTTTAATTTTGTTAAAAAAGGTTTTCTTAAAAAATAACTACTGTAAACAAAAGCAGAAAACATCATGAATACCCGGCGTTGCCTGGGTTAACATGAAGTTCCGTTTGAAGCACACCTGTATACTAATCATTTTCATCATGGGTAACGTGGATACCCCCACAACAAATAAAAGAACGGATGAAAACATGCAAATGAAATCGCCCTCACAAAGAAAATGTATATGATACTCTCTCTAGCAGAAGAAGGGCTAAAAAGAGAAGAAACTCTTCTCCGGATATTGGAGAACTGGAAAGAACCCCCCCAAACAAAAAATAATTAAATATAAATAATTACAACATTTTTTTTTACAATAAAAATAACTGCGAATGTTCGTGCGATCGAAAAAGAAAATCTACGATAAAATAATTCCATAAACAATTAAATTAAATGTTTCGTCATATTATAGTTCTAATGTAATCCTCTCCCACCAAAAAAAAACTGAATTTGTCATATTTTGGGGTTCGTTTTGTTTATAAAATTGTTAGGTGAGAGTACAGAATGGTCCCATACAAAATAATTAAATTTATCGTTAATTTATGTTTCAAATGTAATTTCCGACCCAACCACCAAAAAAGTGTATATGTTTTACCCTACCCTCGATCGCCAAACTTGAAAAAATGCTAGAAATGCCATGTCTCGTTGAACACTTTGTGTCCAAAAATGGGTACTTATTTTACGTTTAATTTATATAGAAAAGTGATCCCCTGCGCTAAAAGTTGAATTTTTTTTTTCAAATTGTTTTCTTTTATATTATTTATAAAGACTGTTTAAACTTATTGGGCCCCCCAAAAGTAGGTCTTAATTTTTTTAGGTGTTAAACGACGCTGGATCACGTCGTAAAAATGACCATTTTTTATTTAAGATATTATATAAATTATGAAGACAATCTATTTCGCAGGAAATTAAACACACTTGCTATAGTATAATTATTTTAATAAATCCTGGGAAACACCGATTAAATTTTATAAACTAAAAAAAGGACCAGATAATGTATGGGATGATGATTTTTTCTCAAATGGAAATTTGCTCTGTGTCTAACTCTGCCCTCGTGGAGATTCAATTAAATGAGGACATTAGTTTTGATTATTTTTCTCTAACCCAACACCCACTTCTCTTGGGCATCCCCGTTAAAATAGGAAATTATGAGTTCTGGATAAGAAGTTTTTCAAAAACAACTTATGAATTATATCGACGTACTTATAGTTTGCATGCTCAAAGAAAACTACTAAATACAGTGCAAGAAACGGATAACCCAACGATCTATATAATTATAAAACTCAAATGACCTTGTAACGGGTTTTGTAACCCGACAACTTTGCGACTTCCGGTTGCGCATGCGTACATAAACATAAACCTATAACAGCGTAAACAAATAAACACAAATCGCTGGGCCGGTTTCCTTCAAACAAACGGACGTGCTTAGAAAAAACGAATATCTTAAATTTATTGAATAAAAAACTTCAAGATATGGGAAGCAAACGCAAAACATGGTTACAAATAATACGTATAATCATCGACCTGTTTCATATATACGATATATATTATACTAAATAATCAGCGCGTTAATAAAACGTACTGTTTTACTGTGTACGTTTTCAGCGTCCCATTTTTTCGCGTTTAAATTATCCAAATAAATAATTGTTAACACTTTCTGTCTTCTTTACATCGTTCATTTCCATATTACGTGTAAGTTATTATAACTCAATTTTCTTACAAATAAATCTACTTTAACCCGGTGGCAACCATAAGAGCATTTTACAACGGCGATTTACGCGACAGTAAAATGGATTGTTTTACTGTGTATGTTTTCAGCGTCCCAATTGTTTTTTTTTTCGCGTTTAAATTTAAAAAAATATATCCAAATTTGAAGTTAACTTAAGTATTATGGTATCTGTTTAGTACACATTCGCCTATAAGTATGGCAAACCACTTATAATTCAATGGCTGTAAGTTTGTTTTTATTTTTTTTAAATAGACGATTATAAACAGAACGGCTCATAGAAATCTATATTCTTTTTTCATTTGTACATACTTTCAGAGAAATGTTTCTGTTATGTCACAAAAAACTATTTTCGGTAAATGTTACCTTACGCTACAACAGAATACTGATCACTCTAATTTGGTTTTTTAGGGGTATTCGAGGTCGCTGACAACGAATCTGATAATCATTTTTTTTTTTGCTGGGGCGTGCACGCCCAAGCACCACCACCGCCCCCTCCCAATGTAAACAGAATTTTTGTTACATAGTAAATGTCGGCGTGTTACTTACGGAAAAAACAACGGTAAATTAAACTGCAGAAAAACAGTTACACAAGTCCTATAATTGAATCCCTCCCAAAGAGTGAAAAACATAATAATATGTTTGTTGGTTATGATTTTGAAAACTTTTCTTGATCCTTTAAAAAGCATTAAAACTATGTAAGACAATAAATAAATAAATATATAAACCACTTGTTTTTAACTTTATTTAAATGACCGCTTAAAGATTCCGGCATGCCAAGATATGATAAGACAATGCACTGCGCCCGTTCGCACGCGAACCTATCATGTAAAAAAACACCACCGAAACGGTGAAAATGCACAAAATAGTCCCAATGTCTAGCGGTTCATGCTATGCAAACAGTAAATTTGCGACAGGTGTGATTATCATATTCGTTGTCAGCGACCTTGAATACATCTAAAAAATAAATTAGATGGGTTAATATTCTGTTGTAGCGTAAGGTAACATTTACCCTCTTTTCTTTCGTCACAAGTGTCACGCTTATGCATTAATTTCATCGCTAATATAACATACTGTCTCAACGGGTCACGGGTAGTCTTGTAACAAATCAAAAAGGTTACTAAGAATTTAAAAATAAGCGACAAATTTCCTCCGAATTAAAAATAATAAAGAATTAAACTATCAGTTATCCCCCCTTTGGTTTTCTGGTTTGGAAATTTAACGCTTTCAGATTTTAGATAAAATAAGTTAAACCAAATATAAATTGGAATAAAAATAAACTAAATAATTAAATTTTAAATTATATTTTTAAATAATACAATTAAAACGAGACTATTGTGTTGAATAAGTAATATCATCGAGCTAATTATTTAAATAGATTTTATTTAATGTGGTATTCTAATAATTCAATCAATGTAGATGTGGCTTGAAGAATATTTTATATAGAAATTACGCATAAAATATGATGTCTCCTCTGACAGAAGCATCCCATCACGGGCTTAATTATTTCTTGACTAGGAGAGGTGTACACACATCGCCTTTATATTTCTTTAAGCATGGGGTGGTTGTACATACAGACAAACACACACCCGAACGCTACTAATATATATATATATATATATATATATATATATATATATATATATATATATATATATGGAGGGCGAATTTACTTAGCGAGGTAAAGAATCGTTTGAATAAATCCATAATGATTTAATTCTGTAATTATAAAAAAATATTTTCAATTGCGTGCACTTATGTTACGGCTGTACATTCACCTAACTATGTAATACACAAAGAAAATATTGTAAAACATTTATCACGAACGGTTTCCAAAAATATACTTTTGTTTTTCGTTTATTTTTTCTTGTTTATTTTATTTTATTTATTTTTTTTTTGAGTGGGGGTAATCAATTATAGA
>NC_136496.1:9436272-9466272 GCF_053919585.1 Euprymna scolopes | reverse complement strand
TTCGTCAAACTGTTATATTTGACGCTTCATATCTCGTCGCCAACTGTTGTGGTTGCAAGGTTGAACAATAATTAGTAAGGAAATACAATGAAGACGCAAACAACAAGATAACGCAATAATAAGTGTATTAAAGAAAAGGTATATTTGCAATATGTACAAATGACGGTGTCGAGTCAGAGAGTCTTGGTGGGAGGACATGTACGCTCTTCGGCGTCACTTCCGGTGACATTTGAGTACGACACACCAAGGCCAACCTAGGCTTGCCATTTATAGTGTTATGTTATTCGCATATGCAAATAAGTGGTTGCCACCACAACACAAACCAAAAGACAAAATATATAATTAATATTAAATTAAAAACATAATTAACATTAAATTAGAAAAATTAGCAACATTAAATTAAAAAAAATATTCATGAACATTCAATTATCAACATATCAGTAACCATAAAGTGAAAACATGCCATTAACGTTAAATTAAAATTATCATCAAAATTAAACTGAAGACATTCAATTTTAAACATATCATTAACATTTAATTTAAAACATATATATGGACATATAATTAACAAGGCCGATAGCCATTAGGAGCGTGTTCTGGTGTAATGAATGAATGCGTGAACCTAGGATATGAAATTCTTAAAGATAAACTAAAATGACCGAAAAATGGGCTGAAATGACTTAAATAAATAAATAGTAAATGACTTAGAATGACTTTAATGAAATTAAGGATGAATTGAATTACCTTAAGAATGACTTGAATGCTTACAAAAATTACTGGAATCCTTCAAAAACAACTTGAATGATCTGGAGAATGACTTGAATGGCTTTGAGACTGACTGGTTGTAAAGTGGGTGATTATTTTACATTAAATCAATACAGAAAAGTGATCCCCCACTTTATTTCACAAAGTTACAAACATAAGTACAGCATGTAGTAAGAACAGATACTACACGTTGAGATATTAAATCCTTTATTCATGTTAAAAGTGCAGTGAAAATCAACAAGGATCAAAAAACTTAAGCACATGGCCGACTCAAAAGGGGGGATTGTGGAGGTCGTTGGTCATCCTTGTCACTCCAGAACTAAACAAAGTCAAAAGTTTCTCCCAGCTAGTGTCTTCTTTCACCATAATACTGCTGTCACCATTTCGTACTGGGGAACGTCCTACTTAACTCTTAATTTTTAAAACATTTTTATTGACGTGTAAAAACAAAAAAAAATCACAATAAAACTGGTACAATAATTCATTTGTGTCGAGGACGGGGGAAGAAGAAACAAAAGGTGATTAGTAGGACCCTCCCAACTACGTCTAGTTGATAGACTGCCCGTTCCACTAGGTTTGTAAAAGGAACCTCGCTTCTGCGGGCCTATCTCTAAGTGGGGATGCCCTCTAGCTGGGGGTGAATGGAGAAAAGAGAATTATGTGGGTAAGGAATGGGCGTTAGTTTGTATTTCTTTCTCCCCAGGATGGGTGAAATTTAGAGAAAGAGGAGAAAACAAATATTGCAAGTAAGAGGGAGTGCAGATCTTGGAGGCTTCCTAATCGGGGAGGGATGGAACACACACTGGCTACTTGTTTAATTTTACTTTACGGAACTGCTCGTTACACACCTAGGCGGGGAACACGTATTCAAATTTGGCTCCACAGACTTGCTACATGTATCCATCTTCTGTCAAATGCTGCGCAATGCAGCCTTCTTCTTTCACATCTGATATTCACCTGTACTTGGTTTTTAAAGAAAGCGATCAGATCCTGATCAGAAAAAGACAACCCCCCCCCCGGCAACCTTACAGACGCGAAGTCCAAATCACCATTCTCGCCACGGCCAGGATCGTAACGTAGACCATTTGTCTTTCCCGGTCCCACGGCGGCCTCACGTTGTCAACGACATTGGGTACAGTAATTTGGAGAGGATGCTCAGGATCGATGCGAGCCGTCACCTTGCTGACGGAGTTCGCGCAACCGAAGTCGTTTCTACGCCCGTTGTCCTACAACGGGGACGATCAGGCGACTCCAAAAATCCGGAACTGCATTGTATGTTGCTGAGTGAAAGTGCATTTCGGGCCAATCGCCAGATCAGAGAGAACTTTGAATTGGTCAGATGACTCGAACCTGGCGCCCAGCTTCACGCGGAGCGGATCTCACTCTGCTGACAACCCAAACGCGCATAGCGGGTCGTCGACAGCCCCCTTCACTAGATCCCTGTGGAGTTCCCTACGGATAGCAGCCACAAGGTCGCTGGTCCTTGGTAGTCGTTTTAGCGCGGTTCGGCACTCTTGCATGTAGGCAGATTCTTCCCGCGGCCTGCGACAGCTCTCGATAGAAGGGTCGAGAACGAGGTCGGGGAAGGCGGCAGTAACCACATGGTGCCACGGTTGGTCATCTTTCATATAGTGACTCAGGAAGGCCAGTCTCTCAGCGTCTCGATGACATTTCTAGTTCGGCATTCCCAAGGCTCCCGCACACGGACGTTGAATACAGACCTGTCTGCTCAACCAGTGTCTTCCTCTGTCCTAAAGAAGCGAGAAAAAGAGTTCGACGAGAGCTGTTAGGTGTTGTGCAGGCAGGGGAAGTACGGCCAGTCGGTAAAGGATGAGAGGAAAGACGTAAGTGGCGCACGCATCAGCTCTACCCTTTAAGGAAAGTTTCCTAGGAAGCCACGAATTGACTGCAGCCTCCACTTTTTACCGTACCTCCAACCAATTTTTGTCAAGCTGGAGACCCGGTCCGAACCACACGCCGAGGATCCGAACCGGGCCATCCGTCCAGCTGAAGGGCGCCGGGAGGTTGGTGTTGCCACTCCAGGCGCCCAACCGCAGTCCTACCGACTTGCTGCGGTTTATCTTGGTCCCTGTAACTCTTTCGTACCGAGCGAGCGCCTCCGACACGATCTCGATATCTCTGAAGCTTGACACAAAGTCCCTGACATCATCGGCGAACGCGGATGCCTTGGCGGCTGAGCCACCGGGTATTGCAATTCCGCGCAGGGACGTTTCAGCTTACGGAGCAGGGGCTCCAAAGCCAGGACATAGAGCTGAGGCGACAGCGGACAACGCTGACGCACCGACCGAGACATAACAAACGGTTTCGAGCGCTTTCCTTTGACTTGCATGACAGCCGTGGGCTGTCGATACATCACGGCAATCCACTTGCAGAATCCGGTTTAAAACTGGCGGACTCTAAGACAGATGCCAAGAAACGATGGTCGACCCTATCGAAAGATTTGAATTGATCTAAGTTGATCAGCGCGGCTTCTGTGTCGTCATCTATCCCCCCTCCAGGTTCGTGCGTATCAGGTGCAAGTTGTTCTGAATCGATCTCCCGTTCACGGCGTAGTTCTGTTCCGGTTCAACCAACTCGCCGATAACAACCTGCTGCCGATTTTACAGGACCTTGGCCAACATTTTCAACTCTGTGTTTAGCAGAGTTATGGGCCTGTAATCGTCAAACTCTTCCTCACCATGCCCGTCAACTTTCCTCAGCAATGTGATCACTCCCTTGGCGACTTGCACCGGGATAGATCCCTGAGAATATCAATGGTTGAACACATCCGTCAGAAGAGGCAGAAACATGGGCGACAGCCTCAAATACAGTTAGTATGGCAGACCATCGAGTCCCGGCGATCAGTCACAGCTGACCTGCTTTAACGCAGTAAAAACCTCCCGCTCCATCACCCGACCCTCGCAACTAGCCGCTCTAGCCGCCTCGAGCCGGGGAGAGTCAGCCAAATAGTCGCTAAACTCAAGGACCGGAAGATCGCAGGCTGCGTAAGACGCTCCTCAAAATGTTCTCGAAGCCCCTCACATATCTCCTGAGTCGATTCCAGGGTGCGTCCATCCGGATGTCTTAATTTTGCAATGTACTTGTCCGAGCAACGCTTAGAAATTTCACGACGGGCGTCATTGTTGACGTTGACTGCTTCATTGCCTATCTTTCTAAGCCTAGCTCTGACAACTTGACCTTCACAACGCTCGCTATTCTCACGCAGAAGGTCCTGCTTAGCGTGTTCCTGACTAACCCTTTCATCCGCCCTCGTAGCCCGGGCTTGTTTCGGATCTAGCTTCTTCTTCGTCTGAACCTTATCTAGTATGAGGCGTTGGGCATACTTGACAGAGAAGGTTCTAATTGTGGCTTTTAGACCTACCCACCGCTTACTTCCGGTAACCGACCCTAATAATGTTGTTTGAATTAATTATATTAGCTTCTCTTGGAAGTCTTTTATCTCCAGAAGGGAGGTGTTTAACTTCGAGTGAGTCACTAACTTAGGCCTATTTCCTAGTTTAAGCCGGGCCATAACTAGTTTATGGTCCGTCTGGCCTAGCCAAGTGAACGTGGGACAAAATAAGAAGTCTATTTCGCCTCTCCTAACTAACATCCTATCCTAGTAAGTGTTTGGATAGGAGGAAACGCTATTGGAACACGTCAACATCTCCCACCCCGGATGCTCGACCCGAAACCTGTCGACCAGACCGCATCTGGCCATCAGATCAGCCAGGCTCGACTCGCACTCCATCTGATCCTCTAGCATCGCCTCCTACCTTATCTATATCGGTCTATGATGGCGTTCAAACCCCCCATTAGCACTATCCACTTCCAACAATTTACAAACGCGTCAAGCTGACTGAAGAATGATACCCTCTCACGAGCGGTGCCGGGTGCATGAACCGCGATCACCCGAAACACAGAATCTTTTACAGCAACATCAGCCACTACCAGCCTTCCCAACGCATCCCTATGACCGTCGCCGACAGGGTACGCTTAACAAGCACGGAAACTCTCTTCCTCCGCGGGGTGCCATATGCTGAGAAACCCTCAAAATCTCGGGCCAGCACCTGACAGTCTACAAAAGAAACGAAATTCGTCTCCTGAATCGCAGCCACATCCACTCAGAGGGACAAGAGATCGTGTCGGAGGCGAGCCGCCCAGCCCGATGATCTCAAGCCCCTCGCATTCAAAATACCCAGATTCAAAGCCACAGTACCTACATTAGGTTGTGTCACACTCAGCTCCGAAGTCAGCCGGGGAGAGGACGCTGACATTATGTGCCATGCTCAAGGTGGTCAGGTTTTTCATATCCTGAGCTTCTATAGAAATGTCGCCGACGTCCAAGCGATAAATTAATTTTATGGCCCTGTAGAGTGACAGATGGACCAACACTGGGACACTTCCCGTGCATTGTTTTGACAATTCGTCAAGAGAAGTCTTATTTTTTTCCTAACCAGTTCGATTCCCGGAAACGCTCCTTCAGCGGCCGACAGCCTTGTCCACAAGTTGGTCTTGCAGGCCTCTCGAGTTCTGACAAAAGATATTAGGGGCGGGGCGTCCGGGAAATTTGAGGGGATATTTACATCTTTCCCCTCTATCTGTTTGTAATCGAACTGAGGTTTTAAGTTTTTCCTCTGCCGATCGGAAATGTCTGTTGCCACAGATAGAGGGTCTACATAACATAGTTCCTTGGTGGCAAGGGCTTTTAATTTGGCTGGTCTGCGAGAGGCAGATTATCTCTCCCTTCCTTCGGTTCATTCTTTTCCTTTTCTTTTTGGGGTGGTGGCTCAGTTTGCATTGGTGTGGAGACGTGTGTTTGTGTGGTGCCTTGTGTTGGTGCTGTGTAGTGTCTGGTGTTGGTGTGGTGTCTGGTGTTGGTGCCATGTTTGTTGTTGGTGCGATGTCTGGTGTTGGTGTGGTGTCTGGAGTTGGTGCGGTGTCTGGTGTTGGTGCGGTGTCTGATTTGGAGGTGGAAGTAGATTTTGTAGTTAGGGGTGGTGTATGTTCACAGGGAGTGGGGGCATCTTTTCTTCCCAATTTCTTCTTTTGTTTTCTTTTTTTATTCTTTCGAATGAGCCGGGGTTGAGTTCTTCTCTCTCTCACTTGCGGTGCAGGTACAGGCCTTTATACTCTTGAGGGGACAGTTGTTTTTCTACGGTCTTCCCCCATGTAGACCCTTTGTGGTGTTGGTGTTGGTATGGGGTCTTTGGTGAGGTTAGACCGTTTTTGTATTTTATGGAGGTAGCCCCTGCCTGTTTATTGGCGACACTTCCTGTCTCCCCGGATGTCTCAGTCTGCCCTTTTGTGGGAGTGTAACTTTTTTTGGAGGTGAGTTCCGTTTTCAGTGCATTTTGGGCCTAACTCTCCTTGGCTAGAGTCTTTTTCGGGAGCAGCTTCCCATTTTGGGGAGTCGGCTTCTTTGGAAGCATGATCTTTTTTGTTTACTTTGAGGCCATCTGCCCCTTCTTCGTGAGGTCCAGGTCGTATGTTCCCTCATTTTCTTGATCTGCTCCTCTTTTGGGAAAGCATCCGTCCTGGGGACCGCTGTCCCCCTTATTGCCATTTTGGCCTGGCACCTCCTCCTTTTTGTGGTCGGAGTGAGATGCTACGAACGATTTTGGTTTTGTTCTCCTGTGGTGGACTCACCATCGGGAGGAGCTGTTGGTAAATTTTCCTCCTCCTGGGGAGCGTATAATGATGTCATATAAGGGAGGTACGCCCCGTCCGTAGTTGTTTTTCTCCTCCTATTGGGGAGTCGTCCTTGGGGAGCCGTAGCCCTCTGTCTGGGAATATCTATATTGGTTGCCCCGGGCTGAGGGTAACTCTTGTGGTTCCCTCTTCTTTTAAAAATCACCGAAAAGAGTGACGTGGAGACGGCATCCAAAGTGGGGAGCTGAATTTAGCATCAAAAAGAAGTGTCGCCAAAAGGCGGCAAGAGGGGAGATACAACGGAGAGAGGGAGTGGGAAGTAAGTGGAGGGAAGAGAGGAAGTCTTTCCTACCCTTCCTTGCGGGAAGGTCGTAAATTATCAGGTCAGATACTCCCACGAGCGGGGAGAGCAGAGAAAGACAAAGTGTGGGCTGTGGATAGAACGCTACAAAAACAAAAAGCTCGTCAGAGTGTTCCAGGCACGAGAATCTGTCGCCAGAACAGCACTGCCTCGCGCGATGTATGTATCAGAGAACAGATACTACACTTTGATCTTGGCCAAACGGCCAAGAAAAGGGTATTTATTTGCTCCCCCACCGAGCAAATTCGACACAAGGACGATTTTTAATGTAAGGAGTGAAGGGGAAAGGGGGACCAACTTCCAAGGGATGAGGGGAGCTGGATAGTTACAATTGGTATGAAGAGTTGCCCTTACATCGACTTAGGTCTTATATGTGGGGTAACTCCATATATGATCTTTGCTTGCAGTATATGCCGGAACATTCTATATTTTGATCTGGACCAAAAGGGCAAAAAAGGTATTTATTTGCTCCCCTACCGAGCAAATTAGGCACAAGGATGAACTTTAATGTGAGGAGTGAAGGGGAAATGACGACCAACTTCCAAGGGAGGAGGGGAGCTGGATAATGAAATTGGTATAAAGGGTTGCTCCTACATTGACCAAGGTCTTATATGTGGGGTTAGTATTCATTTGCTTCCCCACCGAGCATATTAGGCACAAGAACGAATTTTAATGTGAGGAGTGAAGAGGAGTATGGGATCTGTATATTGACAATTGGTATGAAGGATTACCCCTATATTGTCCAAGGTCTGATATGTGGGGTTACCCCCACTATGGTCTTTGCTTGCAATATCTGCCGGAGCAGATACTACACTTTGAGCTTGGCGAAAAGGTATTCATTTGTTCCCTCCGAGCAAATTAGGCTCAAGGCCGATGTTTAATGTGATAAGTTAAGGGGAAATGGGGATCAACTTCCCGGGAAGGAGGGGAGCTGGATAGTGAGAATTGGTATGAAGTGTTACCCCTACATTGACCAAGGTCTTACATGTGGGGTTGCCCCCACATATGGTCTTTGCTTCCAGTCCATGCCAAGAAAAACTTAAAAAGCTAAGAACAGCATCTATTAACAACAGACCTTTGATATTAACCAAAAAGGCCAAGCACAAAAGTGTGACGGACTGACCGATCGACAGACCCACCGACCGTCCGACCGATCGATGGAGTGACTTATAGACTCGCTTGCACGCGACTTAAAATACCATTAAAATTACACTTAACACATATCATTAACATGTAATTTAAAACATCTCATTCCATTGAATTTAAAACATAAATGAATATATAAAAGTAGTAGTAAAATATTTGTTTATTTTCCTAATATTTCGTTGTGATTTGGTTTCAAGCGCACTTGATGCGTATTTATTTTATTCAAATTAAAACAACGTTGTTATTGACCTCTCATTCTTGACGTTATTCACGCGTTTCCTACGCACAGTTCAAACCTTTCAAAGTACAACTCCCAGATACAACGCGCGGCTTAATACAGACATTTTTCTCCAAATTTACAACATAGCAACGAAGAAGAAAAGAAAAAAAAAGCAACAAAACACCACACTGAAGATGGAATCTACCTCTGAAATATATTTGTGATAAATTTCAAACAAGTAAAATATTTTTTTTATTTTCCTAAAATTACGTTGTGATTTGGTTTCAAGCGCACTTGATGCACATTTTATTATTCAAATTAAAACAACGTTTCTACTGAACTCTCATTCTTGACGTTATTCTCGCGTTACTAACGTAGAGTTCAAACATTTCAAAATACAACCGCCAGATACAACGTAGTCTGCAAGCATGGTGGCATCTTAAGAACCTTGATAGCGGATTTCTATATCACGGGTGTCTTGATTGTAGCTACTTCTTGCTCATTAAACGTATCACTTAGATTTTCTGGAAAACAGGCAAGATTTAAATCGATACTTATATTTGCACCCAGTTGATGGTTACATTGGTAAAGTTTCAACAAACCCTTTGTAGTTGGGCGCTTTTATTTTTCCCAATAACAAGTTTACTACATTCGTGAAAGCTATCCAGGCACTCAATTCTTCAGGATTCATAAAATTACAGAAATTTGCGTCATCTATTAAATTTTGAATCTGGGGTCAATCAAAAACTCCACCTTTTTATTTCCCTATGATTAGTCCTGGTAATTACATAAAAGAAATAGTCGCCATTTTTTTCATTGTGTGCACATTTACTTTTTTCTCTTACATCTTTTGCAGTAGCACACGTCGCAGAGTACAGCATTCCCAATTGTACGCAATTTGGTATTCGTCTAGTATTCAAGTTGCTACTAGATAACAGTAGTATTACATATTGTTGTCAGGCCTAGGAGGAGGTGTTATCTAAGACACACCTGTTTCTTATTATAACTAGAAGTCAAGGGAATATCAGAATGGCTTTGTATTTGTTTATGTAATTATAATATGTCTTATCCTCAGTCATCCGTGAAGAAATCCCATTACACTGATGCAATTTTTATATTGTTATTGCATTTTCACTATAAATAAGTCATAGTGCCACTTTGATGTAGGGAACTACTATACAGGACATACACTGAAAGGATACTCTATAGGTAGTTAATCAGTAGGATATTTGTTTATATTACACTTGAAATTATGCATATCAGTACAGTCAAGGAAGCAGGAACCCGAAAGGCAACTCTAAAGTCTAGCAGTTCCGGTGAAGAAACTATCAAAGCAGATCTCTACTGTGGTTGTATTTTTCTTCAAATCGGGTTATATGCGGGAGGGTATTTACGCCGATGATGTACTAGGGCCTTTAATTCTGTCGGAACACTAACCCTTTAAATACTTATAATAAAAGGCAGAGGGATACACTATTTTATCGATGGAATGAAGCCTAGTTTGTAGTTCGGTACCGATACGGTTGGCGACTCTCTATTTGTAGTTACATTGGTTTGCACTTTATATAAAGCATGGTTTTTCTCACATCCTATGTCTTACTATTCTTAAGTGTAGAGCTACCTGCATAACGATTAGTTAATTTAGCAACGCCGACTTTCGGTTTGGGGTGACTCTTAATGTACACGCCATCTTTTAAGCAAACAGGGTAAGAAATATTTTAACACATCACCAGTGAATACGTTAGAAATAAAGCATAAAACAACCACAAAACGTGTGTGAAAATTTTAACAGTTTCAGAATAATTGATGTGAACATCAGTGGGAAATGGCCCCCTAAAAGTGGTATAAGATATATCATGAGTGCAGTACACGTTGCTTATTATTAAAAGAGGTGGAGAAATAGCCAATGTTTATTTAACAATACTTTCCTCGGATAAATGCTTGCAGATAGATGCTATTTTAGTAACTAATTCCTAACGTTTGAATAAAAATGTCTCGCTTAAATGTTCGAATTAATCTATGCTTGGATAATTGGAACTTTCTTGGTAAACTGTATAGCTTTTTTTGTGAATGAGAAAGTGTGTCTCGGGAGATAAAATATTTATGATTGTCATAAAACATAAAACATGTCCTCTACGATTTCTTTTATAAATGCTACGACTTTCTCGTGTTATAGCTTTCTTCTGATTTATTGCACGCATTTTACAGCGATCGGTATAGATTTTTATTTTCTTCTTTCGGAAAATTATTTAAGGTTCCTGAGAAAATCGATGGACATATACTGTCTTAAACGGCAACGTGTTCAGTTTGACTTTTGGTACATATTGATATATTATAACCTACTTCTGTAATATTAAGGTTAAATAAATTATAAAGTTCATTTGCTTTAATAAATGTTTAATGACTTTAGCAGACTTACTATTCGACACTCCAGAACAAAATAGATAAGTCGTGGAGTATTTTTAGTTTTGCATAATACGGGGGTCTATTCTCATTTTGCGTGCTATATTGATTAGATTTTGAGAGATATAATTTTCGAAATTTTGTTGTGGAGCTCAGGAATCAGCATGGAATTTAAAACAGAACCATTTTTTGAATTAACGGAGGCTAGCATGATATAGTGGGTATATGCAAGTATCGCCGAGGTGTGTTTTGGACCTGAAACATCAGAGAAGATTGCCACTAAGGAGACCGTTTTCCTTAGTAACTTATCTGTTACACCACTGATCATTGCGTTAAATAAACTATTAAACCAGGGCGACACGATCTTTAAGAGTTATTTTAAAACTAAGTAATCTCTATGTGAACTATTCACGCATGCGCATTCGTGAAACAGTGACTAGATAAAAATTCGATGACTCCTACTAATTAAAGGTATTTTTAAATAAGATGCTTTAACTCTCATTAGATTGTAGCCAATGGCATTTTTGATATTAATAGGTATTCTATTCATAATACACTTTAAAAGAAATGTAATGTTAATTTTTGTTGTTGATAAAAATGCACACGAATATAGACATGCGTTAAGAGCTGTAAGATGTGAATAACATTATTTTTATTGGCGTAGAATATAAGAGGAGAGATAGCTAAAAGTGAATAATGTTTATTTTTGAAAGATACTAACGGTGGGGAGCATCCGGTTTGCACGGTCCAGATTTCGTGTATATATATATATATATATATACACACACACACACACATATATATATATATATATACATATATATATATATATATATATATATATATATATATATATATATATATATATATATATAGGAACAAGTAGGTAGTAAGAGAGTTAAAACATATTTAATTTTAAAGAGGAAACTCAAAATGAGTGGATAGTCCTTAATGCGCGGAGTTTCAAAGAAATATTTCCTTCTCATTAGAGGGTAGGATTAAAAAAAAGGCGGATCGGATTTGCTTGAAAAAGTATTTAATGAAACTACAAGTAAGTCATAGATCTCTCTTGGTGAAACTGAGGGAATAGGGTGAAGAAAAGGGCGGAGAAAAAAAAATATATAATTTTTTTAAAATCCTATTTTCGCCCCAAAAAGGCGCAGTGCCACCTGGATGTAGGGGGTTACCATCGGGAAATAACTTGCATGGATACTATATGGGGAGTTTAGCAGCGAGATATCTGCCTACACTACATGTGAACTACTGAATGTTAGTACAGTTGGGAAAGCAGAAACACGGAAGGGAGTTCCAAAGTCTGGCAGTTTGGGAGAGGAAACTAAGAGTAGAACGCTTTCTTGCATCCACGGATCTCCCTTGTGAAGGGGTGGGATTTTGCTGCGTGTCAGGTTTGTCGGGGGTGTTTACGTCGATGAGGATACAAAGGCTTGTAGCTCGTTGGAGCAGTCACCATTAAAATACTTGTAGAACATGCATTAGAGTCGTGATTTTAATCGTAAAAAAAGGATTTGGGGGCCATTAGCTAGAATCAAAACCGAAAGAAAAACGGTAGCATTCAAAGCTGGTGACGGTATAACTGTACTTTTATAAACTGATGTAAAATAAACTAAGATGTATGAAAAAAAATGTGCTATGCTTTTTTTTTCAATTTTGACCCCTTTTTGACCTGTTAAAATACTTTTTAACAGGCTAAAGACCCATAAAAGAACGGTTCATTAAAAATCCAATCATTTGAGGGCATCTAGCACTGCCGTCCGACTTTTACTTTCGGAGAGATGGCGTTTGAAAATAGAGACAGACAGACACCCATAGTGTGTTTTACAAATTGGACTAGTAGTCTCTTAACTAATTATTTAATTAATTGAATAAAGTTAAATCTATGGATTCAATGAAGAGATATATTAGGGGGCATTTCGTTTTTTGTCTGTTTCCACGAGATTGATTTACTTTATTACGGCAGTATTCCGATATTCCCGCACGACATCAATATATATGTATATATATATATATATATATATATATATATATATATATATATATATATATAAATATATATATATATATATATATATATATATATATATATATATATTGATGTCGTGCGGGAATATCGGAATACTGCCGTAATATATATATATATATATATATATATATATATATATATATATATATATATGTATATATATATATACTGATACCACATATTACTTTCTAAATATCTTTAGTCGTTACGTAATATTTGAGTTCAAATGTCTCTTTTTATACTTCCCCCTTGACCTTTGTGTGTGTTCGTCCGTCGAAACGACGAGGGCCATCTGAATATCCTGTAGAGAGAGTGAGGAGTCATCATTGGGAGTACGACAAATGGCTGATAACCCCAATCTTTGCTTGAAAAGTTTTATTTCAGTGGGAACAGGGAACCATAGCAGATGTCAAGGGCTTCAAAACATTGCCCTTGCTGTCCTTTCATCGCTTCTCTGCAGGAACATTTCGGTAACTTTCATATTTGGAGGCGCCGTCACGAACAGCGGCCCGCCACTTGTCTCTATGTAAAGTTGTTTGCTTCCATGATGAGGATAAACGTTGAAGGTCTTTAGTGATGCCTTTGTACTTTACATGACATTTCCTATTATCTTAGTTTTGGGATCTTTCTTTTCGCAAACTTCCTAACACTTCGATATGTAGTTAGTATTACCCTTTCAATGATTTGAAAGATCTGACATCATAGATATACAGCATAGTTTGATCCATTGTCTCATAATGTTATTAATTAAAACACATTTTTAAAAAATAAGGTGTTTGATCAATATCAATCAGGTTGACAGGTGTTTGTTTTAAATATACATTTGTCGTGGTTATTTATGGCACCGCTCCCGTCGGTCGAGGGGTAGAACTGTCGACTGTCAACGCGATGAACACAGTTTCAATCCTCGGCTTGGGAGAGGTGCCAGACTAGCGGCACTGATAGGTTGTAATACAACGAAACAGTAGCGTATGCCGATGGCTGCATATATAAACATTGTTGTTGTTTTTTTTACATTTCCAATCCCTACTATTTATTGGCTCGATAATTATAAATGCGAATTCTGTATCAAGTAAAATACTTTTTTAAACGATTTCAGGGCTGCATATATAAATATTGCTTTTTTAAATTTCCAATCATTATTATTTATAAAAAACAGAAATTGGCTCGATAAGTATAAATGCGAATTCTATATCAAGTAAAATACCAAGTAAAATACTTTTTGAAACGATTTCATGGCTGCATATATAAATATTGCTTTTTTTAATTTCCAATCACTATTGTTTATAAAAACAGAAATTGGCTCGATAAGTATAAATGCGAATTCTGTATCAAGTAAAATACCAAGTAAAATACTTTGTTTAAACTATTTCATGGCTGCATATATAAATATTGCTTTTTTTAATTTCCAATCACTATTGTTTATAAAAACAGAAATTGGCTCGATAAGTATAAATGCGAATTCTGTATCAAGTAAAATACCAAGTAAAATACTTTTTTAAACGATTTAATGGCTGCATATATAAATATTGCTTTTTTTAATTTCCAATCACTATTGTTTATAAAAACAGAAATTGGCTCGATAAGTATAAATGCGAATTCTGTATCAAGTAAAATACCAAGTAAAATACTTTGTTTAAACTATTTCATGGCTGCATATATAAATATTGCTTTTTTTAATTTCCAATCACTATTGTTTATAAAAACAGAAATTGGCTCGATAAGTATAAATGCGAATTCTGTATCAAGTAAAATACCAAGTAAAATACTTTGTTTAAACTATTTCATGGCTGCATATATAAATATTGCTTTTTTAATTTCCAATCACTATTGTTTATAAAAACAGAAATTGGCTCGATAAGTATAAATGCGAATTCTGTATCAAGTAAAATACCAAGTAAAATACTTTGTTTAAACTATTTCATGGCTGCATATATAAATATTGCTTTTTTTAATTTCCAATCACTATTGTTTATAAAAACAGAAATTGGCTCGATAAGTATAAATGCGAATTCTGTATCAAGTAAAATACCAAGTAAAATACTTTGTTTAAACTATTTCATGGCGCTATACAAGTGAATAACACGGAGTAAAAACACAAGTTTTAGTATGATCACAATTTGATTGTTTTACTTTTCTACTCGTTTTAGTTACTCCAACAAAGACATCTCTTTGAAATACCAACCGTTTCTTTAGGTGCAATTGTTTGTAATCCTCTTGCACTATGTTCACTGGGACATTCAACAGGTAGTCTTTTGAAAATCATTTTATAAGTCCAGTGTCTACTAAGATCTTGATATTCCAGTTACTTTTCATCTTGTATCGTTATTTTGTTATCTTATTCCTCTGAACAGTATAAAACCCAGTATCATTAGGGATATTCATTTCTACTAGGTCTGTTTCTTTCACGTTCTTGTCATATATCACTTAGTTTAGCAGCTCCGTTTTCTAGGTATGTAGCTGTTCAAATTTAATAATGATTAGTTTATGACTTATTTCCAGTTGTTCTTTCTTGCATATGATGACACGATTTGCAGCTAAACTGGATATTTAGTAGAGATATTGCACACTCTATTGTTTTATCTCTCTCTTTATATATATATATATATATATATATATATATATATATATATATATATATATATACAGGGTGTGTCTGATATTTGAGAACATCACTTATTATTTCATGTCTTTTACCTATTATTTAAGCTTTTACTTTGTTTCTTTCAAATAATTAATTATGACAGATATTAATATAACTCAGGAAATGAAAAGACAGGCTGTAAAAGTTGCAATAATGGCAGAACACAGTGATTTGCAAATTGCACAATTTCTAAAAGTTGCCCATCGTTTGTCTTTAAAGTTCGCAAACAGTAAGAGGACAAAAATGGCCCCATTTCTCCAGTTGCAAAACGCAAAAAGCATCAACAACGCTCTGACAGCATAAGAACACCTGAATTTGTTCAATGAGTTCAGAACATCATTGATGAGAGTTCCCGAAATTCAATGAGGTCAATTGCAAAAGACCTTAATGTCTCAGAAGCCACAATTCGTAGGACTTGTCATGAAAATCTTCGATACAAGTCATATGTGATTGAAACATCCTGCTAAGCAACTCATTCTTTGGGGGTTTTTTTTTAGACGAAAAAATGTTGACCAAGACATAAAGGTAAACCGAGGAAATGGCAGATGACTATGTGCTGACCCTTCTGAAGTTCCAAGAGTAAAGCACACAAAATTTCCAGCAACTGTTATGGTTTTGAAGGTAGGTAGCAATGAGGGGCATGTGCTGTTACCACATTTCTTTCCACAAGGACTAAAATCAATTCTGCTGCTTACATTGAAGTCGTGAGTACTGTTGTGAAGCCTTGAATTGATAGAATAAGAAATGGAAGGACCTACATCTTTCAACAAAATTCTGAACCGGCACATGAGGCTCAAAAGACACAGGAATGCTTAGCAGAGAATTCCCATGATCACATTACCCCCAATATGTAGCTCCCTATCTCTCCAGACCTAAATCTGTTGGATTATTATGTGTGGGGCGTTGTTGAGATTCTCTGAAAGCATCCGTAGTCAGAGTAATGCAGGATATCGACGAAGACCATCTTAAACGTGTCTACAAACGGTTTAGGTCTCGATGAGAAGTTGTAATTTATGCTGAGGACGATTTTTTGAATAAAGTTAAAAAATAATATTTTAGTTTATGTACAATAAAGTGACTTTTTATAATGCTGATGTTTTTTTTGTCTAAAAAGACAAACAAAAACATCGATATTACAAAAAGTCACTTTATTATTTTTAAGCTTCACTGTATTATCCGCGTTTCATCCACTCGAAGATTCTTCAGGCTTATGGGATATATATATATATATATATATATATATATATATATGTACATCGCATAAGCTTGAAGAATCCTAGAGGGGATGGAACGCAGAATACTCAGTGTAGCTTAATCGCCATATATATTTTATAACTTACTAACTAGCTCTACCTACGTACTGAACACTCTTTAAGTAAATACTTAAAGTTTACGCCTAAAATTATACTTTTGTATATTAATTTTATGTGAGTAAATGAAGTATATATATATATATATATATATATTTATCCATATATATATAATTATTTTTTATAAATAAAAAAATTAAAAACGAGGAATTTAATATTGGACAAGGAATACCAAAACATATATTGCATTCTCTAGCGTAGATAAGTGCAGTAAGTAGTTGACAGTATATTAATTCTTAATACTTTGTTTAGAAGAATAATATGTGTAAATCAGTCTGATTCCAGTAATTCTTAAGATTATAGTTGGAAGCTCGTAGCAAAGGAAAAGCAATTAATCGACTTTCATTAATAAGCTGTGTCAATTAACATAACTAATGAAGTAATTTTTAATTTTAATTTGTCAGATTAGAATCTCAGTTTAGACAAGATTGTGGTTCCTTATTGTTACGCATTCATTGAATATCATTAGTTAAGCTGATTGCAAATGTATTTAAAAGATATTTGTATTACGAAGACAGATAGTAAACCTGTCATGTGCACAGTTCAAATACAAAATAGCGCTTACCTATTCTCCACAATAAAATTACATTCACGGAATGACTGTTATCCAATGTTTATTACTTCTAGCATTAAAGAAAATGTTAATAATTTAAAAAATACAATGATAATGGTTTTGCTTATACTGATATAAAAGAAATTATTTTATCAAGAAAACGGTGCATAATAATTACTTCCGCCTAAAGTCTATGGTTTTTTTTTTTTTTGCATATCTACCCGCAAAGCCCCATAATTTATACCTAAGACATAGTTTTAATTGTAAGATTTTGACCTAATATTTAATTAGTATAGATTTGAGAAAGCCGAAAACGATCTTACTTTATTCTTAAAAATAAAATATGTAGTCATTGTATACTAATGACTGAGCAAATATTTAACAATATAAAAATCTTCTTAAGCTTTTTTTTAATTGTATTTTCACCCCAAACAACACATATTGCCACTTTCTTGTAGGGGAATACTATGAGGTATATATGCATCAGGGGTACTGTGTAGGGAGTTGGGCAGCAAGATGTCGGTTCACGTTACACTTGAACTTCTGCATGTCAGTACTGTTGGGGAAACAGGTATCCGGAAGGGAATTCCTTTTTATTTCCATTTTCATGTGTTTGTATATATCATGTTCTGTCAGATATTTTAAAACGAAGTTTATTTCCATCTTAGCAATTCCCATTTTCTACAAGTTAGTTTAATTAAATATAGTTCTCGTTTTGGGGATTGCAAAGCTTATGATAAACACTCACATAGAAATTACCGTTTTTACTGTTAAATAACTGACGTGATGATGCATAGTGAAGCGATATTGAATGTGACTATACGAAAGCCATGTTTAAAAAGGTTTGGTCGACAAAAGTTTTGCATAAGCAACATGTGAACTATCGAAGTAGGACCACTATCAACAATGTCTATTATCTCTCTATCCGTGCATAAAACTACACGAAAATCCAATTAATAAAGTTATTTTCATAAAACCTATTCCTCCGTTTGGCACAATATTGTAGGACTACTTATTATGCCTAGTAACACGCGCATTATAAAATTCACTTCATAAAACCATTTTGTCTGTTTGAGAAAATAGTATAGGATTGCGAATTATGTCTAACATCACGCCCATTATAAAGTTCCTTTCATAAAACCTATTCCTGTGTTTTACACAATAGTGTAGGACTGCTTATTATGTCTAATATCACGTCAGATATAAATTTCCTTCCATAAAACCCCTTTGTCTGTTTGACACAATAGTGTAAGACTGCTTATTATATCTAATATCACGTCAATTTAAAGTCCAACGTAAACAGGTTTTTATTTAGCTGTCCTCCTTAAATAATAAAATCTTACAAATATCCAACATTATCATCACACTGTTGTTTAACATAACACCTTACACTTCTAAAAATGTAAAATAAAAATGGAGATAATTTTGAACTGCATACACGTTTATGATTAAAAACAGGATCTGTTTCTTTCTACAAAAAGACTGAAAAGAGAATTCTCCATCGCAATTGTACAAAGAATTAATCGGAAATACATGGAATAAGTCAATATGATCTTTGTATAAATATGATCTGTATAAAAAAGGGGCGAGGAGTCAAGTAGTAGTAAACAACGCAGACTTCTCATCTGCGTATGGCAGGTTCGAATCCAGTTAATTCCACAGAAGCGCTTTTAAGGATAGCGTTCCCAATCATCACACACACCCTCCTGTGAGTAGCCGACGTCTTTCTAAAAATTATTCTAACTAGAAAAATATCGGGGAAGCCAATGGCAAGAATAGCATTATCTGATACATAAGATATGGGTGAATGGATTGCCGACTGTTCCTTCTACCCTTGTATCGACAAGTGATGTATAATGACGATTATTTTAATGAAACTAGTGTTTCATAATCTATAACTGCCTTTCACTTGAATCAGCATTACAAAAGCTGTTTCAAGGAGAAAGGACAGACATGCTTGGCTAAGATAATTAAAGTCGGGATGAGCAGTTCAAAAGCCGAAGGCTCAGACCGCTTGGATATTTTGTCAAAGACTAAGGAGAGGACTAAACGAAATCCACTAAATCCACTAAATTTGTCAAAGACTAAGGAGTAAACGAAATCCACTAAATCCACTAATTTTGTCAAAGACAAAGGAGAGGACTAAACGAAATCCACTAAATTTGTCAAAGACTAAGGAGTAAACGAAATCCACTAAATCCACTAATGTTGTCAAAGACTAAGGAGAGGACTAAACGAAATCCACTAAATTTGTCAAAGACTAAGGAGTAAACGAAATCCACTAAATCCACTAATGTTGTCAAAGACTAAGGAGAGGACTAAACGAAATCCACTAAATTTGTCAAAGACTAAGGAGTAAACGAAATCCACTAAATCCACTAATTTTGTCAAAGACAAAGGAGAGGACTAAACGAAATCCACTAAATTTGTCAAAGACTAAGGAGTAAACGAAATCCACTAAATCCACTAATGTTGTCAAAGACAAAGGAGAGGACTAAACGAAATCCACTAAATTTGTCAAAGACTAAGGAGTAAACGAAATCCACTAAATCCACTAATGTTGTCAAAGACAAAGGAGAGGACTAAACGAAATCCACTAAATTTGTCAAAGACTAAGGAGTAAACGAAATCCACTAAATCCACTAATGTTGTCAAAGACTAAGGAGAGGACTAAACGAAATCCACTAAATTTGTCAAAGACTAAGGAGTAAACGAAATCCACTAAATCCACTAATTTTGTCAAAGACAAAGGAGAGGACTAAACGAAATCCACTAAATTTGTCAAAGACTAAGGAGTAAACGAAATCCACTAAATCCACTAATGTTGTCAAAGACAAAGGAGAGGACTAAACGAAATCCACTAAATTTGTCAAAGACTAAGGAGTAAACGAAATCCACTAAATCCACTAATGTTGTCAAAGACTAAGGAGAGGACTAAACGAAATCCACAGACGTAAATGAATTAAGTCAACGAGCACGTCATCATTAATATATAAGAAAACATCTTCTTAGTGAAGGTCCTGATCGACCTGTACATGATAAAATTGATTTTATTTTTCGTTGTTGATGAATCGTTGCTGGAGATGAACAATAAAACGCCTCCTCTGATTCTTTTTATTTCTTTAGCGATGGCATACTGAAATATTAATAGATACTAGCGGTACATGTGCAAATTTCATAACGGCAGCTTGCACATATAATATACTGCTGTTGGATATTCTTGGGACATTCCGCGTAGTCCTTTTGTTAAAACTGTAAAAGTATTTATCTAAGTAATCTGGTTTATGTAGACTCAGAATATTTCTGCTTGTAACGGGTTATCTGCAATATCCTTATTAGGAGTCTATGACATATTCTTATTGTATGGACGCCCAGCACGAACGGAAAACCACTATATCATTATATCATCTTTTGAGAAGAAAGATACTAGTCTTGTAATCTAACTAGAACACCAAGAATGTTTATTATAATCTCATGTACGGTCACAAGCAAAATCATATATTTTCTTTTTTTTTCTTTTACATTGCGCATTTAGTAATCGGGAGACCTATTTATTGAAAATAACATACTACGAACATTAAATTACAGTATCTATATATACATGTGATGGTCGTATTATGATAACACCTCCTCATTTTTAATAAAAAGGATCTCACGATTTCATTTTTTGTTTAATTTAAATATACTACGGTATTCATCAATAGATAGTTATATTAATGTCTGAAACAAAATACAATTATGTTGTTATTTTAAGTGAAAAAAATTGGTGATTATCTATAGAGTTCATGGGGTAATTCGAGCCATTCTAGTGGGGTATATATTACATATTCTTCAACATTGATAAGTGAGTTAGGTAGTTAATCGTATATTAATGCACTGTAGCCCAGATCGCTGATTTGTAGAAAATATAGTCTATGACAAGTCATAAGGAAGTAATTGAGGGGATTTTGAAATAAAACGATGAGTTGAATACATATATATATATATATATATATATATATGTATATATATATATATATATATATATATATATATATATATATATTAAACATGTCCAATTTGGAGGTGTTTCTGTCCGATAAACATTAATTCGGGATTTTGTTCCCAAAAGTGAAAATAAGATATTTCGGCATATCTTATTAATGATCCCAGTAGTTTCCGAGAAAACGTGGAACAGTGAGGCAGACAAACAGACTAAGAGAAATACAATGTCGATAGGGATAACCGTTATACCGCAGCAGATTTTGTCTAGATAACTATGCTAACATTTCTTAAGTCGAAGAATTTAGTGCAACTTATAAAAGACACAGGATCAACCTAAATAGTTTCTTGCATGTGATTTTATGATTAATGAAGATAAAAGAAAGATCCTTGGCTTACATATATACAAAGCGGAGACATTTGCATCGAAGTACTGAGTTCATAACGAACAATTACTTGAAATGAAATAAAATCATTAAAAAAGAAAGTAAATAGTTCCATTATCCGTGCACTGAATTGACGGTTGCGTTTAACCAATGAGACGGCCTTTATTTTAAAATACTGCCGTGTTCTTTGCTTCGATGTAAATGACATTTTGGCTGACTGCATTGAAAAAAATACTTTTCGTTTTTTCATTTTTATTTATTCATTTTTGCTTGATTTATTTACTTTATTTGGTGGGATAGAGGAGGAAGGGACGATAACAATTCATAACAAATAACGTACCTGTATACAAAAATGATTCAGGGGTTGTTGTAAGTCTCATGGTATGAATAAGATATAGTATGGCCCTGGATATGACCTTAAACTATATCCAATGGTGAGGCTCCAGCTTACGGGTTTTGGTGAGCATGGAGCCACCCCTTAATTGCCATTGCTCCCAGGTCCACTCTGACCTGGAGTGGTAGTACCTGTTAGGGTCCCAACTATGGGTTAAATAGAAACCGGCTTGAAAACAACAAATGTATTCTATTAAAAAGATTTTCTTCAAAATCTTAGGATTCGGCATTAAATAACCTGAAAAGGGTTGATACGCCGTAAAACAAAAACAATCAATCATATCAAGAAATATCATATACATTACAACGTATTAATCGCAAAAGATATCTTCAACAAGAGGAACATAAAGCGCAATACTTATTAGGATAAAATTAATTGGACTGCTTCACAACATCAAGATCAGAACATTAAATCAGTTTACAAATAGCATCAGTTAACGGTTTAATTGCTGGTGGTTTTCCTTGAAAGGAATTGCAAATAATTTATTGTTGGACTCCAAACGTTCCTCTGATAAATTTACTTCATCTGCAGCTTCCATTCATTGCCATCAACTCGACTTAATGTTGAATTATTCCATGAAGTGTAATTTAGCTTCCCCCATTAAAAATGATCACACATATACCTAATTGTACTTTTAGCAAAGAATTTCCATCTTATCAAATTTAACTTGTCTTCGGGAAGATGATTGCTGACAACTCCCGATGCAAAAGCAACAAATTATCCCTGTGTTTCACAAAAACCAATTTTTGAATGCAATGTATAACCTACTCAGCAGAAAAACGTATTTCTTGATGGCCATTTTAGATGTCTTACCATTTCCGCTAGCATGATTACATCTATCTAGATAGAGACCAGTTTCTCCGTACATTTTACTAAAAATTGTTTCAGTTGAAAACGATTTTTCCTTCTCTGACCGAGCATAGAATAGATATTATTCGCTTCTTCTTCATTATTGTAGCGCAATCCAATGGCCGTAAAAATAAATTTTTCATTAAAAAAAATAACTGCTTACTGTTTTGATAAATTTCAACAATAAACAATGTTATCTACTTAATTGTTAAATTTTACTACATTATTGCATAAAATATGTACTTTGTACAAATAGATGATTGTGTGACAGCCATCATCATTGTAACAATACAGACCGAATTACTTCCTCTGACTTGAAGCTGTTAATTTATATAAACACTTGAAATTTTTTCAAAAACTATTTTCATTAAAAATTAATTGTCTATCTGACCGTTTTTCGTAATTTTTTGATATTTTCATTACAACAACATGACAATTCAATAGATACCATTGGTTTCACTTGAAATTTAATGTTTCAATTTTCGAATATCGCTACAATAACGAAGAAGAAACTATCATTCTTTGACTCTAGTCCGCAAACCGAAATAATATAAAGAAAAGTAATGTTAAATAATTTCCCTTTTTCATTAACTTTATATATTTTTTTACAATTGTATTTTGATTTTCAAATTGGAAATATTACAATAAATGTTTGAAAACACATATTTAGCATTAAAATGCGGCATTATTTATTTGTTTTGTTTTAAAAGGGGTAATGCCACTAGATAGGGTCTGTGGATGATATGAGAAAATAAGTCTGCATAGGCAGTAAAATGTTTCTTAAACATTATTACATGAGGAGTCATGGATATAGGAATTGGGTCACCAGTCATTAAATACTTTTCAATTACCTATTGGTAGTCTATGTGGCAAGGATACATAACGTTGAGAAACCATGTAGTGACATTGATGTAGGCACGGCTTATGGTGATTCTGCTCTGGTTTGATACAGAAATTAGTTTCGTTGTAACACCTTGCCTGATCTTAAAGCCACTACTTTTAGTAAAATCGCCACCATCATAATCAACTAGACTTTCCCAGAACTATAGAGTATACTCAGCACATCTGTTGATTGGGGGATCAATCAGAAATAAATTCAGGATTTGAAGAATTCTAAGAAGTCAGCATAATATGATTACATTGAATTCTTTTCCATATTTACTTATTAGTGTCAAGATAAATTATTCTGTAAAGAACTAAAACTCAGATAAGTCTATTTATTGCATCCGATAGCACATAAAGTAAACGTTTCAAAAGGTGTATATTTAAATATGTGAGCATAGGCACTTTTGAAGATATCTTGCAATTTATGCAAATAAATCACCTGATTTTGGTAAAAAAGAAAAAAAATACAATTTTGGCATGTTTTTTACAAAAAAGAATGAAAATTATACAAATCTTTTTTTCTGGAAATGTTCATTTATTATCAATATTTTGAGTTGATAAGTTAATTCACAATATTAACAAATCTAACAAAACAAGCAAGGAAAATTTTTTACAGGAGTTTCTTCTATTTTTCATAGGTTTCTGAGGTTAGTACACGTTTGCTTATGAAAAACTACGCATGACCAGGGTTGTTGATTCCCGAAACTTAAATATCTTATAAAATTGCTAAAAATTGTGTAATTTACATTATCTTTCTTTTTGTAAGAAAATTATTTTACTTTATATTTATTACATTCGGAAAAAAAGACATCAATTCTGTGCTTATTTCCACCACTGGAGCTACTGTGTAATTGGTATAATATGTTCAAATAAGTTTAACGGATATATGTAAATAAGTTTACCTCGAGTAATTACTACTGATTGTGAATTATTTTCTAAGCAGCTCACTTATTCGGCTTTGAATTTATAAGTAACATTAATTATAAGAAATAATGAACCAATCTTTATTTTCAATTGTGCTATTAGACTTTCATTTAAGACCTGGTTGTGACCGCATCTTATTAGGCAAAAATCAATAACCTTGCGAATTAGAAATGCATTTAATAAGAATTTGCATTACAGACTAATTCTGAGATTTCCAAGTTAATTACTTTAACGTAAATGAACGCTTACATATATTTGGCCTCATAGTAAGAGTGTTTGCTAATGCAGTGGGTGACTCAGGTTCAGTTCGCAGGCAATTCGAACAAAAGACTTAAAAATTGTTCTTTATGCCCCCTTTTGTAAACTCTAAACACTATAAGGAGAGAATCAAGTATAGGTGGAGTAATGCAGTATTTGGAGCTGCGCCTTTCGCTAAAGTTTGATGGAAGAATTTCTGAAACTGTAGCCTTCAGATCGCCTTTAAATATTATCTAAATATTAGCCTTACGTATGTACTCCACTAAAGTATTATTTTAATTAAAAGCGAGTTCAGTAGACCCTAAATCTTGTCTTACCTCAGATTTCAGAGGGCGCAATTGAGTATGACAGAAGTATTGATATATACATTCGTGTAAATGTGTATATTATGATTTTTTGAGCGGCTTGATTCTATACTTTGCATAGGTATCTTTTATTGTACTTGTCGATTCCTGTACTGACAGGAAGAGCGACATTCACGTTGTCAACATCGTTATAGTGCATAACCTTACAAAAAATTATGAACATGTTCAGTCACTATAAAGACCTGGAACGCTTCCACTTGCATTCGTAGCAGTCGGACCGGCGTTTATCAACAGTTATCATTTGTTTTATTTGTTTTCTGTTCAATATATCTTTCTACTAATCACCGATGTCTTTTTCTGATTTTTGACAGAGATCAAAATAAACATTCATAGTAAAATTAGAGCTCCTGAACCGACACGATTCGAACTTGGTTCACCCACACAATTATCCACTTCAATATGTCCACCTGCCTTGGAATAAACGAGAAAACGCTATTTGCGTCATTGCGTATAGTCAAAAAGATCAAATAGTGGAATGGAATACAAATAGATTGGTATATTTGAATTCGAAAGCGGTCCGGGAATTCTAAAATTTAATTTAGTGCATTAATATCGTCCTCATATCATAATTAGAAAAGTAATACTTTCTCTAGATTAAATAGCCTATTTCTATAAATAAGCAGAGTAAATCGTGCCAATGCATTTCCATTATGGCATTTATAGGATGAGATAAAAATCAATTAAATATATCCAATAATAAATTATAATTATATAAAAATGTTAGAAAGAGATGAACAGAAGTAAACATTTATAATATAAATTTATAAAGGGGGTAATCCAATAGATTCAAGGTTGAACATGTTTTCCAACACTGGCTGGACAGTACTCTCTTCAAACCAATTTTTTAGAGGGTCTGGGTAGGATTCATCAGGGTAAACCACGTAGTTGATTCTGGAAGATGGAAGTGGTAGAGTTTTCGCCAACACCTCTGCATAATTAATCTGTGTTCTTTTTTTTTTGTTTTTAATCTGGTGCTAATATAGAAAAGAACACCTGTTTCCAAAGGGATTATTCCTTTTTTGGTCTTGAATGCTGCTCCATACATGCAAGGGTCTATCTTTAAAGGTTCCAGGTACTGAATTGCGTCGAGTCCTAGTAACCCATCTATGGTAACCAAATCCTCCTTTGCATTAAACTTTGCAGCCAGTCTGCGATTCTTTAAATTTCCAAGAATCTGAGTAAGTCGTTCAAGGCTGTACAACAAGTTCAACATGGTCGCAAGAATCTGAAGAGTATGTGTTTTGCCGGGCATCAAATTCAATCCCAACGAGATTTCCTTAAAGGTTTTAGGACTCGTTCCTAAAAAGGTCTTTACTTCCATTATTTTATCCGTTGCGAAGGAGAGGCAATTTAGCTTCTTTAAAATTAAAGAATTCAAATAAGTTCTTTTTTCAGCTTCGGGTCCTCCATTGAGACTGAATCATCCATGTTATAAATTCCGTTGAACACTAGAATAATCCAACTCCTAAGAGGAGAAATCAATTTCGTTTTAATGTATGTATTTTAAAACGGAAAAGAATCAGTTAAACTTTGTTTCATTAGATGACGGTTATTACTATTTTATAAAAACTACGTGCATTACTGACGCGGATATTTATGCACACAAAATTGACAGTCATTTAAATAGAAATAAAGTCCTTACTCATTAATTTCGTTGCAATATGTCGGAATTAGCTGACCGACGAGTAGGAGGGGGGTAGAAAAGACGGTTTAAGTCTTGCAACGAAATGTCGACGTTGCTTACAAGCAGTCTTTCCTTGTAAAAGTAACAAATGGGTAACGATGGTCGAAGTGTAATTTTTTCTAAAAGGCAGCAACAACTACTACCACAATAGTAGAGCGGTCACCCCTTTTATCTACTCCAACTCTCAGTCAACGAGATTCACGCGTGACTGGAATGTCTATTAAACTTGTAAGGAATAGGCACTCAGGTTCTTTCATTAACGGACCACCGACCGTGTTGGTCACAGCTACCAGCACTCCTTTCTTCCCCACGGGCCTACCCTCGGCAAGTCAAACAATTCAAAATTCTCACAAAGTTTGACCTTAGAATAAAAAACATAGTTCATTATTAAACCAAGCGTAGTTCAAATTCATTTATATATATATATATATATATATATTATATATATATATATATATATATATATATATATTATATATATATAGCTAGCAGGGCTACCTGGGTTGCTAGGAATCATATAAAACAATAGGAAAATTGAAGTTGATTTTAAACATACCTGTTATTCTTAGTATAGACGATTTTTTTATATTTGTGTATCAGTAGCTATCTCAAGCAAAAGAATATTTTACCTGCACTAGGACGGGTATTCCACAACATATACATGAAATAAGGATGACGTTCATAGGACAGGAAATTTACAGCACGTATATGAAAATTTTTTGTTTTTCCTAGGACAGGTAATGTACAACACTAATTTAAAATAATCTTTTCAGACAGGTAACTAAACACAATATAATAAGCAACGCTGTTTATAAAATACATTTTTCATGTTAAGGTTTAATTTAGAGTGACACGTCTTTATAAAAGAAGAATGCAGGAAGATATTATTGATGGACGGATTTGTCACGGAAAGAAAATCTCATACCTCAAAAATCACGTAAATTGGTCAAGTAGTTTAATTTTTGTAATAAAATCAACTTTTACGTCGAAGCTAGTTGTGATGTTCTGATCGGCGATGATTTATAAGTGAGCCAGTGACAACATAAGTCGACCTTTCATAGATAAAATTTAATATTAAAATAAATAAAATTTTTAAATTGTATTTCCTTAAAAACGCCTAAAGTTACTTTTGTACATAAGCACAATTTTTAATAACCGCTTCTCTTGACGAATTCATAATTAAAGGATACTCTAACTTAACATCAAAACCTAACCCCCAAGATCGCCATGGACATGGATTTTGTGCCTACATTAAAGATGGCTTTCCGTGTGGAAGGGATATCTCAAGAGAAGACCCTATTTTACCTTATATGTGCTTCCGGGTTGCACTTGCTTACACCACTGCATTTATATTTGCCCTCTATAGGCCCCACAACAGCGGAGTTACTATCTTTAAGAGCATATCTGAGAAAATTGACCACATCCTGTCTGCTCACCCTTCGACTAACATCCACATTTGTGGTGAATTCAATGTCCACAATGCGGAATGGCTGACCTACTCTAACAAGACAGATGATGAGGGGAGGTTCTGTCATCGTTTTGCAATTGCCTATGACCTCACCCAGATTATCCACGAACGCACCCGGGTGCCCGATATTTCTGGTCAGTATGCTAGCCTTCTAGACCTTTTTCTCACAACTTCCCCTGAGTTATGTTCAAGTTCCGTTCTTTCTCCTTTTGGGATCTTCCGACCACGCGGTTGTATCAGTTAAGATAAAAACGAAATGCAATAAGTCTGGAGATGTACCTCTCCACCGTACTGTATATCGATACTCTACCGCTGACTGGAATAGCTTCCGTAAACTTATATCCGATCTACCACTGCATTCTATGTTTAAAAAAGAGGTGTCCTCCATAGTATCAGACCTGACCGAATTGGTAATTGTAGACATAGACCGATTCATACTATTAAAAAAATTCCAACAAAAACCTAACAGCCAGCCATGGTTCTCCCCAGAATGTGCTGCTGCCATCGCGCATAGAAATCACTTTTTCCATAGCTACCAACGTAATAGATGCACTGAGACTAAATCTGCCTTCAAGACTGCCAGTAACCACTGCAAAAGAGTAACAAAAAATGCAAGCGAGCTATATGCTCAGTCCGTTAAATGTAAAGTAGCTCCATTAACAGAAATATTAACAATATTTACAATTTTACATTTCCTACGCTATAATTATAATATTTGGTGTGAAAAATCAAAAGTTCAACCACGGAATTGACCCCCCCCCAAAAAAAAAGAAAAATTTAGAAAAATCTTAACGATGCATAATGTACATACCCGACACGGAACTAAAATGTAATATTCTCAGAAAGTCGCGTAATTTGATCAAGTGGTTATTCTAGTTATATTCCGAAAATCTTTTGTTTACATGTTTTGTGATTTACACAGTAACTCATAGTTAGGCTATCAATTGAGTAGATATTTGGCTGTGCTATTTCTGTCATTTCTTACAAAAAGTAATAGGAGATAACTCGATTCGTGAGTTTTTTTCAAATTTGAAATTCTTAATAAAAATGAGCTTTTTCCATATATATGTTTAAGAAGGAGTCTATAAAGTAAACCCCAACAATGCCTGAAGGAGATAACGATCACAATATTGCTTTTTTTTTTCATATATATTTTTTAAGAATGACAAAGAGGATATGAAGTTTATCCTGGAAACAACTGAAACAATTAACGATCACAAAATCACTTTATTTCATATATATTTTGAAGTGGGAGAGCGATGTGGAGTAGGTTCCGGAAATTACTGTAACACATTAAGATTTCAAAATTATTTATTACTAAATTTTCAATATAGCAGTGGATGTATGGAGTAAGTCCTGGAAATGCTCAAGCATTTTACGTTGTCAAAATTACATAATTTTCTTATATAATTTAAAAAGTATGGGGGGGAATAATAGGTTCGTTCCCGAAATGGGTGAAGCAATTTACGATCTCAAAATTATTGTATTTCATATATATTTTTAAGGGGTAATATGAAGTCAGTCTCGAAAATTGTTGAAGTAGTTTGCGATTACAAAATTACACTCTTTCTTTCATATATATTTAAAAGAGAGGGTGGAATATAGAGTCCGTCCCCAAAATGGCTGAAGCAGTTTACAATCTCAATATTAC
>NC_136496.1:9390228-9436172 GCF_053919585.1 Euprymna scolopes | reverse complement strand
GAATTCTGTATCAAGTAAAATACCAAGTAAAATACTTTGTTTAAACTATTTCATGGCTGCATATATAAATATTGCTTTTTTTAATTTCCAATCACTATTGTTTATAAAAACAGAAATTGGCTCGATAAGTATAAATGCGAATTCTGTATCAAGTAAAATACCAAGTAAAATACTTTGTTTAAACTATTTCATGGCTGCATATATAAATATTGCTTTTTTAATTTCCAATCACTATTGTTTATAAAAACAGAAATTGGCTCGATAAGTATAAATGCGAATTCTGTATCAAGTAAAATACCAAGTAAAATACTTTGTTTAAACTATTTCATGGCTGCATATATAAATATTGCTTTTTTTAATTTCCAATCACTATTGTTTATAAAAACAGAAATTGGCTCGATAAGTATAAATGCGAATTCTGTATCAAGTAAAATACCAAGTAAAATACTTTGTTTAAACTATTTCATGGCGCTATACAAGTGAATAACACGGAGTAAAAACACAAGTTTTAGTATGATCACAATTTGATTGTTTTACTTTTCTACTCGTTTTAGTTACTCCAACAAAGACATCTCTTTGAAATACCAACCGTTTCTTTAGGTGCAATTGTTTGTAATCCTCTTGCACTATGTTCACTGGGACATTCAACAGGTAGTCTTTTGAAAATCATTTTATAAGTCCAGTGTCTACTAAGATCTTGATATTCCAGTTACTTTTCATCTTGTATCGTTATTTTGTTATCTTATTCCTCTGAACAGTATAAAACCCAGTATCATTAGGGATATTCATTTCTACTAGGTCTGTTTCTTTCACGTTCTTGTCATATATCACTTAGTTTAGCAGCTCCGTTTTCTAGGTATGTAGCTGTTCAAATTTAATAATGATTAGTTTATGACTTATTTCCAGTTGTTCTTTCTTGCATATGATGACACGATTTGCAGCTAAACTGGATATTTAGTAGAGATATTGCACACTCTATTGTTTTATCTCTCTCTTTATATATATATATATATATATATATATATATATATATATATATATATATATATACAGGGTGTGTCTGATATTTGAGAACATCACTTATTATTTCATGTCTTTTACCTATTATTTAAGCTTTTACTTTGTTTCTTTCAAATAATTAATTATGACAGATATTAATATAACTCAGGAAATGAAAAGACAGGCTGTAAAAGTTGCAATAATGGCAGAACACAGTGATTTGCAAATTGCACAATTTCTAAAAGTTGCCCATCGTTTGTCTTTAAAGTTCGCAAACAGTAAGAGGACAAAAATGGCCCCATTTCTCCAGTTGCAAAACGCAAAAAGCATCAACAACGCTCTGACAGCATAAGAACACCTGAATTTGTTCAATGAGTTCAGAACATCATTGATGAGAGTTCCCGAAATTCAATGAGGTCAATTGCAAAAGACCTTAATGTCTCAGAAGCCACAATTCGTAGGACTTGTCATGAAAATCTTCGATACAAGTCATATGTGATTGAAACATCCTGCTAAGCAACTCATTCTTTGGGGGTTTTTTTTTAGACGAAAAAATGTTGACCAAGACATAAAGGTAAACCGAGGAAATGGCAGATGACTATGTGCTGACCCTTCTGAAGTTCCAAGAGTAAAGCACACAAAATTTCCAGCAACTGTTATGGTTTTGAAGGTAGGTAGCAATGAGGGGCATGTGCTGTTACCACATTTCTTTCCACAAGGACTAAAATCAATTCTGCTGCTTACATTGAAGTCGTGAGTACTGTTGTGAAGCCTTGAATTGATAGAATAAGAAATGGAAGGACCTACATCTTTCAACAAAATTCTGAACCGGCACATGAGGCTCAAAAGACACAGGAATGCTTAGCAGAGAATTCCCATGATCACATTACCCCCAATATGTAGCTCCCTATCTCTCCAGACCTAAATCTGTTGGATTATTATGTGTGGGGCGTTGTTGAGATTCTCTGAAAGCATCCGTAGTCAGAGTAATGCAGGATATCGACGAAGACCATCTTAAACGTGTCTACAAACGGTTTAGGTCTCGATGAGAAGTTGTAATTTATGCTGAGGACGATTTTTTGAATAAAGTTAAAAAATAATATTTTAGTTTATGTACAATAAAGTGACTTTTTATAATGCTGATGTTTTTTTTGTCTAAAAAGACAAACAAAAACATCGATATTACAAAAAGTCACTTTATTATTTTTAAGCTTCACTGTATTATCCGCGTTTCATCCACTCGAAGATTCTTCAGGCTTATGGGATATATATATATATATATATATATATATATATATATGTACATCGCATAAGCTTGAAGAATCCTAGAGGGGATGGAACGCAGAATACTCAGTGTAGCTTAATCGCCATATATATTTTATAACTTACTAACTAGCTCTACCTACGTACTGAACACTCTTTAAGTAAATACTTAAAGTTTACGCCTAAAATTATACTTTTGTATATTAATTTTATGTGAGTAAATGAAGTATATATATATATATATATATATATTTATCCATATATATATAATTATTTTTTATAAATAAAAAAATTAAAAACGAGGAATTTAATATTGGACAAGGAATACCAAAACATATATTGCATTCTCTAGCGTAGATAAGTGCAGTAAGTAGTTGACAGTATATTAATTCTTAATACTTTGTTTAGAAGAATAATATGTGTAAATCAGTCTGATTCCAGTAATTCTTAAGATTATAGTTGGAAGCTCGTAGCAAAGGAAAAGCAATTAATCGACTTTCATTAATAAGCTGTGTCAATTAACATAACTAATGAAGTAATTTTTAATTTTAATTTGTCAGATTAGAATCTCAGTTTAGACAAGATTGTGGTTCCTTATTGTTACGCATTCATTGAATATCATTAGTTAAGCTGATTGCAAATGTATTTAAAAGATATTTGTATTACGAAGACAGATAGTAAACCTGTCATGTGCACAGTTCAAATACAAAATAGCGCTTACCTATTCTCCACAATAAAATTACATTCACGGAATGACTGTTATCCAATGTTTATTACTTCTAGCATTAAAGAAAATGTTAATAATTTAAAAAATACAATGATAATGGTTTTGCTTATACTGATATAAAAGAAATTATTTTATCAAGAAAACGGTGCATAATAATTACTTCCGCCTAAAGTCTATGGTTTTTTTTTTTTTTGCATATCTACCCGCAAAGCCCCATAATTTATACCTAAGACATAGTTTTAATTGTAAGATTTTGACCTAATATTTAATTAGTATAGATTTGAGAAAGCCGAAAACGATCTTACTTTATTCTTAAAAATAAAATATGTAGTCATTGTATACTAATGACTGAGCAAATATTTAACAATATAAAAATCTTCTTAAGCTTTTTTTTAATTGTATTTTCACCCCAAACAACACATATTGCCACTTTCTTGTAGGGGAATACTATGAGGTATATATGCATCAGGGGTACTGTGTAGGGAGTTGGGCAGCAAGATGTCGGTTCACGTTACACTTGAACTTCTGCATGTCAGTACTGTTGGGGAAACAGGTATCCGGAAGGGAATTCCTTTTTATTTCCATTTTCATGTGTTTGTATATATCATGTTCTGTCAGATATTTTAAAACGAAGTTTATTTCCATCTTAGCAATTCCCATTTTCTACAAGTTAGTTTAATTAAATATAGTTCTCGTTTTGGGGATTGCAAAGCTTATGATAAACACTCACATAGAAATTACCGTTTTTACTGTTAAATAACTGACGTGATGATGCATAGTGAAGCGATATTGAATGTGACTATACGAAAGCCATGTTTAAAAAGGTTTGGTCGACAAAAGTTTTGCATAAGCAACATGTGAACTATCGAAGTAGGACCACTATCAACAATGTCTATTATCTCTCTATCCGTGCATAAAACTACACGAAAATCCAATTAATAAAGTTATTTTCATAAAACCTATTCCTCCGTTTGGCACAATATTGTAGGACTACTTATTATGCCTAGTAACACGCGCATTATAAAATTCACTTCATAAAACCATTTTGTCTGTTTGAGAAAATAGTATAGGATTGCGAATTATGTCTAACATCACGCCCATTATAAAGTTCCTTTCATAAAACCTATTCCTGTGTTTTACACAATAGTGTAGGACTGCTTATTATGTCTAATATCACGTCAGATATAAATTTCCTTCCATAAAACCCCTTTGTCTGTTTGACACAATAGTGTAAGACTGCTTATTATATCTAATATCACGTCAATTTAAAGTCCAACGTAAACAGGTTTTTATTTAGCTGTCCTCCTTAAATAATAAAATCTTACAAATATCCAACATTATCATCACACTGTTGTTTAACATAACACCTTACACTTCTAAAAATGTAAAATAAAAATGGAGATAATTTTGAACTGCATACACGTTTATGATTAAAAACAGGATCTGTTTCTTTCTACAAAAAGACTGAAAAGAGAATTCTCCATCGCAATTGTACAAAGAATTAATCGGAAATACATGGAATAAGTCAATATGATCTTTGTATAAATATGATCTGTATAAAAAAGGGGCGAGGAGTCAAGTAGTAGTAAACAACGCAGACTTCTCATCTGCGTATGGCAGGTTCGAATCCAGTTAATTCCACAGAAGCGCTTTTAAGGATAGCGTTCCCAATCATCACACACACCCTCCTGTGAGTAGCCGACGTCTTTCTAAAAATTATTCTAACTAGAAAAATATCGGGGAAGCCAATGGCAAGAATAGCATTATCTGATACATAAGATATGGGTGAATGGATTGCCGACTGTTCCTTCTACCCTTGTATCGACAAGTGATGTATAATGACGATTATTTTAATGAAACTAGTGTTTCATAATCTATAACTGCCTTTCACTTGAATCAGCATTACAAAAGCTGTTTCAAGGAGAAAGGACAGACATGCTTGGCTAAGATAATTAAAGTCGGGATGAGCAGTTCAAAAGCCGAAGGCTCAGACCGCTTGGATATTTTGTCAAAGACTAAGGAGAGGACTAAACGAAATCCACTAAATCCACTAAATTTGTCAAAGACTAAGGAGTAAACGAAATCCACTAAATCCACTAATTTTGTCAAAGACAAAGGAGAGGACTAAACGAAATCCACTAAATTTGTCAAAGACTAAGGAGTAAACGAAATCCACTAAATCCACTAATGTTGTCAAAGACTAAGGAGAGGACTAAACGAAATCCACTAAATTTGTCAAAGACTAAGGAGTAAACGAAATCCACTAAATCCACTAATGTTGTCAAAGACTAAGGAGAGGACTAAACGAAATCCACTAAATTTGTCAAAGACTAAGGAGTAAACGAAATCCACTAAATCCACTAATTTTGTCAAAGACAAAGGAGAGGACTAAACGAAATCCACTAAATTTGTCAAAGACTAAGGAGTAAACGAAATCCACTAAATCCACTAATGTTGTCAAAGACAAAGGAGAGGACTAAACGAAATCCACTAAATTTGTCAAAGACTAAGGAGTAAACGAAATCCACTAAATCCACTAATGTTGTCAAAGACAAAGGAGAGGACTAAACGAAATCCACTAAATTTGTCAAAGACTAAGGAGTAAACGAAATCCACTAAATCCACTAATGTTGTCAAAGACTAAGGAGAGGACTAAACGAAATCCACTAAATTTGTCAAAGACTAAGGAGTAAACGAAATCCACTAAATCCACTAATTTTGTCAAAGACAAAGGAGAGGACTAAACGAAATCCACTAAATTTGTCAAAGACTAAGGAGTAAACGAAATCCACTAAATCCACTAATGTTGTCAAAGACAAAGGAGAGGACTAAACGAAATCCACTAAATTTGTCAAAGACTAAGGAGTAAACGAAATCCACTAAATCCACTAATGTTGTCAAAGACTAAGGAGAGGACTAAACGAAATCCACAGACGTAAATGAATTAAGTCAACGAGCACGTCATCATTAATATATAAGAAAACATCTTCTTAGTGAAGGTCCTGATCGACCTGTACATGATAAAATTGATTTTATTTTTCGTTGTTGATGAATCGTTGCTGGAGATGAACAATAAAACGCCTCCTCTGATTCTTTTTATTTCTTTAGCGATGGCATACTGAAATATTAATAGATACTAGCGGTACATGTGCAAATTTCATAACGGCAGCTTGCACATATAATATACTGCTGTTGGATATTCTTGGGACATTCCGCGTAGTCCTTTTGTTAAAACTGTAAAAGTATTTATCTAAGTAATCTGGTTTATGTAGACTCAGAATATTTCTGCTTGTAACGGGTTATCTGCAATATCCTTATTAGGAGTCTATGACATATTCTTATTGTATGGACGCCCAGCACGAACGGAAAACCACTATATCATTATATCATCTTTTGAGAAGAAAGATACTAGTCTTGTAATCTAACTAGAACACCAAGAATGTTTATTATAATCTCATGTACGGTCACAAGCAAAATCATATATTTTCTTTTTTTTTCTTTTACATTGCGCATTTAGTAATCGGGAGACCTATTTATTGAAAATAACATACTACGAACATTAAATTACAGTATCTATATATACATGTGATGGTCGTATTATGATAACACCTCCTCATTTTTAATAAAAAGGATCTCACGATTTCATTTTTTGTTTAATTTAAATATACTACGGTATTCATCAATAGATAGTTATATTAATGTCTGAAACAAAATACAATTATGTTGTTATTTTAAGTGAAAAAAATTGGTGATTATCTATAGAGTTCATGGGGTAATTCGAGCCATTCTAGTGGGGTATATATTACATATTCTTCAACATTGATAAGTGAGTTAGGTAGTTAATCGTATATTAATGCACTGTAGCCCAGATCGCTGATTTGTAGAAAATATAGTCTATGACAAGTCATAAGGAAGTAATTGAGGGGATTTTGAAATAAAACGATGAGTTGAATACATATATATATATATATATATATATATATGTATATATATATATATATATATATATATATATATATATATATATTAAACATGTCCAATTTGGAGGTGTTTCTGTCCGATAAACATTAATTCGGGATTTTGTTCCCAAAAGTGAAAATAAGATATTTCGGCATATCTTATTAATGATCCCAGTAGTTTCCGAGAAAACGTGGAACAGTGAGGCAGACAAACAGACTAAGAGAAATACAATGTCGATAGGGATAACCGTTATACCGCAGCAGATTTTGTCTAGATAACTATGCTAACATTTCTTAAGTCGAAGAATTTAGTGCAACTTATAAAAGACACAGGATCAACCTAAATAGTTTCTTGCATGTGATTTTATGATTAATGAAGATAAAAGAAAGATCCTTGGCTTACATATATACAAAGCGGAGACATTTGCATCGAAGTACTGAGTTCATAACGAACAATTACTTGAAATGAAATAAAATCATTAAAAAAGAAAGTAAATAGTTCCATTATCCGTGCACTGAATTGACGGTTGCGTTTAACCAATGAGACGGCCTTTATTTTAAAATACTGCCGTGTTCTTTGCTTCGATGTAAATGACATTTTGGCTGACTGCATTGAAAAAAATACTTTTCGTTTTTTCATTTTTATTTATTCATTTTTGCTTGATTTATTTACTTTATTTGGTGGGATAGAGGAGGAAGGGACGATAACAATTCATAACAAATAACGTACCTGTATACAAAAATGATTCAGGGGTTGTTGTAAGTCTCATGGTATGAATAAGATATAGTATGGCCCTGGATATGACCTTAAACTATATCCAATGGTGAGGCTCCAGCTTACGGGTTTTGGTGAGCATGGAGCCACCCCTTAATTGCCATTGCTCCCAGGTCCACTCTGACCTGGAGTGGTAGTACCTGTTAGGGTCCCAACTATGGGTTAAATAGAAACCGGCTTGAAAACAACAAATGTATTCTATTAAAAAGATTTTCTTCAAAATCTTAGGATTCGGCATTAAATAACCTGAAAAGGGTTGATACGCCGTAAAACAAAAACAATCAATCATATCAAGAAATATCATATACATTACAACGTATTAATCGCAAAAGATATCTTCAACAAGAGGAACATAAAGCGCAATACTTATTAGGATAAAATTAATTGGACTGCTTCACAACATCAAGATCAGAACATTAAATCAGTTTACAAATAGCATCAGTTAACGGTTTAATTGCTGGTGGTTTTCCTTGAAAGGAATTGCAAATAATTTATTGTTGGACTCCAAACGTTCCTCTGATAAATTTACTTCATCTGCAGCTTCCATTCATTGCCATCAACTCGACTTAATGTTGAATTATTCCATGAAGTGTAATTTAGCTTCCCCCATTAAAAATGATCACACATATACCTAATTGTACTTTTAGCAAAGAATTTCCATCTTATCAAATTTAACTTGTCTTCGGGAAGATGATTGCTGACAACTCCCGATGCAAAAGCAACAAATTATCCCTGTGTTTCACAAAAACCAATTTTTGAATGCAATGTATAACCTACTCAGCAGAAAAACGTATTTCTTGATGGCCATTTTAGATGTCTTACCATTTCCGCTAGCATGATTACATCTATCTAGATAGAGACCAGTTTCTCCGTACATTTTACTAAAAATTGTTTCAGTTGAAAACGATTTTTCCTTCTCTGACCGAGCATAGAATAGATATTATTCGCTTCTTCTTCATTATTGTAGCGCAATCCAATGGCCGTAAAAATAAATTTTTCATTAAAAAAAATAACTGCTTACTGTTTTGATAAATTTCAACAATAAACAATGTTATCTACTTAATTGTTAAATTTTACTACATTATTGCATAAAATATGTACTTTGTACAAATAGATGATTGTGTGACAGCCATCATCATTGTAACAATACAGACCGAATTACTTCCTCTGACTTGAAGCTGTTAATTTATATAAACACTTGAAATTTTTTCAAAAACTATTTTCATTAAAAATTAATTGTCTATCTGACCGTTTTTCGTAATTTTTTGATATTTTCATTACAACAACATGACAATTCAATAGATACCATTGGTTTCACTTGAAATTTAATGTTTCAATTTTCGAATATCGCTACAATAACGAAGAAGAAACTATCATTCTTTGACTCTAGTCCGCAAACCGAAATAATATAAAGAAAAGTAATGTTAAATAATTTCCCTTTTTCATTAACTTTATATATTTTTTTACAATTGTATTTTGATTTTCAAATTGGAAATATTACAATAAATGTTTGAAAACACATATTTAGCATTAAAATGCGGCATTATTTATTTGTTTTGTTTTAAAAGGGGTAATGCCACTAGATAGGGTCTGTGGATGATATGAGAAAATAAGTCTGCATAGGCAGTAAAATGTTTCTTAAACATTATTACATGAGGAGTCATGGATATAGGAATTGGGTCACCAGTCATTAAATACTTTTCAATTACCTATTGGTAGTCTATGTGGCAAGGATACATAACGTTGAGAAACCATGTAGTGACATTGATGTAGGCACGGCTTATGGTGATTCTGCTCTGGTTTGATACAGAAATTAGTTTCGTTGTAACACCTTGCCTGATCTTAAAGCCACTACTTTTAGTAAAATCGCCACCATCATAATCAACTAGACTTTCCCAGAACTATAGAGTATACTCAGCACATCTGTTGATTGGGGGATCAATCAGAAATAAATTCAGGATTTGAAGAATTCTAAGAAGTCAGCATAATATGATTACATTGAATTCTTTTCCATATTTACTTATTAGTGTCAAGATAAATTATTCTGTAAAGAACTAAAACTCAGATAAGTCTATTTATTGCATCCGATAGCACATAAAGTAAACGTTTCAAAAGGTGTATATTTAAATATGTGAGCATAGGCACTTTTGAAGATATCTTGCAATTTATGCAAATAAATCACCTGATTTTGGTAAAAAAGAAAAAAAATACAATTTTGGCATGTTTTTTACAAAAAAGAATGAAAATTATACAAATCTTTTTTTCTGGAAATGTTCATTTATTATCAATATTTTGAGTTGATAAGTTAATTCACAATATTAACAAATCTAACAAAACAAGCAAGGAAAATTTTTTACAGGAGTTTCTTCTATTTTTCATAGGTTTCTGAGGTTAGTACACGTTTGCTTATGAAAAACTACGCATGACCAGGGTTGTTGATTCCCGAAACTTAAATATCTTATAAAATTGCTAAAAATTGTGTAATTTACATTATCTTTCTTTTTGTAAGAAAATTATTTTACTTTATATTTATTACATTCGGAAAAAAAGACATCAATTCTGTGCTTATTTCCACCACTGGAGCTACTGTGTAATTGGTATAATATGTTCAAATAAGTTTAACGGATATATGTAAATAAGTTTACCTCGAGTAATTACTACTGATTGTGAATTATTTTCTAAGCAGCTCACTTATTCGGCTTTGAATTTATAAGTAACATTAATTATAAGAAATAATGAACCAATCTTTATTTTCAATTGTGCTATTAGACTTTCATTTAAGACCTGGTTGTGACCGCATCTTATTAGGCAAAAATCAATAACCTTGCGAATTAGAAATGCATTTAATAAGAATTTGCATTACAGACTAATTCTGAGATTTCCAAGTTAATTACTTTAACGTAAATGAACGCTTACATATATTTGGCCTCATAGTAAGAGTGTTTGCTAATGCAGTGGGTGACTCAGGTTCAGTTCGCAGGCAATTCGAACAAAAGACTTAAAAATTGTTCTTTATGCCCCCTTTTGTAAACTCTAAACACTATAAGGAGAGAATCAAGTATAGGTGGAGTAATGCAGTATTTGGAGCTGCGCCTTTCGCTAAAGTTTGATGGAAGAATTTCTGAAACTGTAGCCTTCAGATCGCCTTTAAATATTATCTAAATATTAGCCTTACGTATGTACTCCACTAAAGTATTATTTTAATTAAAAGCGAGTTCAGTAGACCCTAAATCTTGTCTTACCTCAGATTTCAGAGGGCGCAATTGAGTATGACAGAAGTATTGATATATACATTCGTGTAAATGTGTATATTATGATTTTTTGAGCGGCTTGATTCTATACTTTGCATAGGTATCTTTTATTGTACTTGTCGATTCCTGTACTGACAGGAAGAGCGACATTCACGTTGTCAACATCGTTATAGTGCATAACCTTACAAAAAATTATGAACATGTTCAGTCACTATAAAGACCTGGAACGCTTCCACTTGCATTCGTAGCAGTCGGACCGGCGTTTATCAACAGTTATCATTTGTTTTATTTGTTTTCTGTTCAATATATCTTTCTACTAATCACCGATGTCTTTTTCTGATTTTTGACAGAGATCAAAATAAACATTCATAGTAAAATTAGAGCTCCTGAACCGACACGATTCGAACTTGGTTCACCCACACAATTATCCACTTCAATATGTCCACCTGCCTTGGAATAAACGAGAAAACGCTATTTGCGTCATTGCGTATAGTCAAAAAGATCAAATAGTGGAATGGAATACAAATAGATTGGTATATTTGAATTCGAAAGCGGTCCGGGAATTCTAAAATTTAATTTAGTGCATTAATATCGTCCTCATATCATAATTAGAAAAGTAATACTTTCTCTAGATTAAATAGCCTATTTCTATAAATAAGCAGAGTAAATCGTGCCAATGCATTTCCATTATGGCATTTATAGGATGAGATAAAAATCAATTAAATATATCCAATAATAAATTATAATTATATAAAAATGTTAGAAAGAGATGAACAGAAGTAAACATTTATAATATAAATTTATAAAGGGGGTAATCCAATAGATTCAAGGTTGAACATGTTTTCCAACACTGGCTGGACAGTACTCTCTTCAAACCAATTTTTTAGAGGGTCTGGGTAGGATTCATCAGGGTAAACCACGTAGTTGATTCTGGAAGATGGAAGTGGTAGAGTTTTCGCCAACACCTCTGCATAATTAATCTGTGTTCTTTTTTTTTTGTTTTTAATCTGGTGCTAATATAGAAAAGAACACCTGTTTCCAAAGGGGATTATTCCTTTTTTGGTCTTGAATGCTGCTCCATACATGCAAGGGTCTATCTTTAAAGGTTCCAGGTACTGAATTGCGTCGAGTCCTAGTAACCCATCTATGGTAACCAAATCCTCCTTTGCATTAAACTTTGCAGCCAGTCTGCGATTCTTTAAATTTCCAAGAATCTGAGTAAGTCGTTCAAGGCTGTACAACAAGTTCAACATGGTCGCAAGAATCTGAAGAGTATGTGTTTTGCCGGGCATCAAATTCAATCCCAACGAGATTTCCTTAAAGGTTTTAGGACTCGTTCCTAAAAAGGTCTTTACTTCCATTATTTTATCCGTTGCGAAGGAGAGGCAATTTAGCTTCTTTAAAATTAAAGAATTCAAATAAGTTCTTTTTTCAGCTTCGGGTCCTCCATTGAGACTGAATCATCCATGTTATAAATTCCGTTGAACACTAGAATAATCCAACTCCTAAGAGGAGAAATCAATTTCGTTTTAATGTATGTATTTTAAAACGGAAAAGAATCAGTTAAACTTTGTTTCATTAGATGACGGTTATTACTATTTTATAAAACTACGTGCATTACTGACGCGGATATTTATGCACACAAAATTGACAGTCATTTAAATAGAAATAAAGTCCTTACTCATTAATTTCGTTGCAATATGTCGGAATTAGCTGACCGACGAGTAGGAGGGGGGTAGAAAAGACGGTTTAAGTCTTGCAACGAAATGTCGACGTTGCTTACAAGCAGTCTTTCCTTGTAAAAGTAACAAATGGGTAACGATGGTCGAAGTGTAATTTTTTCTAAAAGGCAGCAACAACTACTACCACAATAGTAGAGCGGTCACCCCTTTTATCTACTCCAACTCTCAGTCAACGAGATTCACGCGTGACTGGAATGTCTATTAAACTTGTAAGGAATAGGCACTCAGGTTCTTTCATTAACGGACCACCGACCGTGTTGGTCACAGCTACCAGCACTCCTTTCTTCCCCACGGGCCTACCCTCGGCAAGTCAAACAATTCAAAATTCTCACAAAGTTTGACCTTAGAATAAAAAACATAGTTCATTATTAAACCAAGCGTAGTTCAAATTCATTTATATATATATATATATATATATATATATATATATATATATATATATATATATATATATATATATAGCTAGCAGGGCTACCTGGGTTGCTAGGAATCATATAAAACAATAGGAAAATTGAAGTTGATTTTAAACATACCTGTTATTCTTAGTATAGACGATTTTTTTATATTTGTGTATCAGTAGCTATCTCAAGCAAAAGAATATTTTACCTGCACTAGGACGGGTATTCCACAACATATACATGAAATAAGGATGACGTTCATAGGACAGGAAATTTACAGCACGTATATGAAAATTTTTTGTTTTCCTAGGACAGGTAATGTACAACACTAATTTAAAATAATCTTTTCAGACAGGTAATGTAAATACATATATGAATCCCTGGTGACTTCCAGAGAACATTTTAGAGAAAAATAAATATGTTTCTTTCTACCTACTACCACCACGACCACATCGATGTCATTTCCGAATCATAACATTGACAATTCAGAAAAATACGGATCACCTCATCAGAAACTGGTCCGGTTAACTTTCACACAACACCTAAAATATGTATGAAATAAAACAATTTTGAGATCGTAGACTGTTTCAATCATTTCATGGACTGACTAAATATTTTTTCTCACATTGTTAGAAATTAACATGAAATAATATAATGTTAAGATAGTAAACTGCTTCAGCAATTTCCGTAACTAACCCCGGATTCAAACCTCTCCTAATAATTTCTTAAAATAAAGTAATATTGAGATTGTAAACTGCTTCAGCCATTTTGGGGACGGACTCTATATTCCACCCTCTCTTTTAAATATATATGAAAGAAAGAGTGTAATTTTGTAATCGCAAACTACTTCAACAATTTTCGAGACTGACTTCATATTACCCCTTAAAAATATATATGAAATACAATAATTTTGAGATCGTAAATTGCTTCACCCATTTCGGGAACGAACCTATTATTCCCCCCCATACTTTTTAAATTATATAAGAAAATTATGTAATTTTGACAACGTAAAATGCTTGAGCATTTCCAGGACTTACTCCATACATCCACTGCTATATTGAAAATTTAGTAATAAATAATTTTGAAATCTTAATGTGTTACAGTAATTTCCGGAACCTACTCCACATCGCTCTCCCACTTCAAAATATATATGAAATAAAGTGATTTTGTGATCGTTAATTGTTTCAGTTGTTTCCAGGATAAACTTCATATCCTCTTTGTCATTCTTAAAAAATATATATGAAAAAAAAAAGCAATATTGTGATCGTTATCTCCTTCAGGCATTGTTGGGGTTTACTTTATAGACTCCTTCTTAAACATATATATGGAAAAAGCTCATTTTTATTAAGAATTTCAAATTTGAAAAAAACTCACGAATCGAGTTATCTCCTATTACTTTTTGTAAGAAATGACAGAAATAGCACAGCCAAATATCTACTCAATTGATAGCCTAACTATGAGTTACTGTGTAAATCACAAAACATGTAAACAAAAGATTTTCGGAATATAACTAGAATAACCACTTGATCAAATTACGCGACTTTCTGAGAATATTACATTTTAGTTCCGTGTCGGGTATGTACATTATGCATCGTTAAGATTTTTCTAAATTTTTCTTTTTTTTTGGGGGGGGGTCAATTCCGTGGTTGAACTTTTGATTTTTCACACCAAATATTATAATTATAGCGTAGGAAATGTAAAATTGTAAATATTGTTAATATTTCTGTTAATGGAGCTACTTTACATTTAACGGACTGAGCATATAGCTCGCTTGCATTTTTTGTTACTCTTTTGCAGTGGTTACTGGCAGTCTTGAAGGCAGATTTAGTCTCAGTGCATCTATTACGTTGGTAGCTATGGAAAAAGTGATTTCTATGCGCGATGGCAGCAGCACATTCTGGGGAGAACCATGGCTGGCTGTTAGGTTTTTGTTGGAATTTTTTTAATAGTATGAATCGGTCTATGTCTACAATTACCAATTCGGTCAGGTCTGATACTATGGAGGACACCTCTTTTTTAAACATAGAATGCAGTGGTAGATCGGATATAAGTTTACGGAAGCTATTCCAGTCAGCGGTAGAGTATCGATATACAGTACGGTGGAGAGGTACATCTCCAGACTTATTGCATTTCGTTTTTATCTTAACTGATACAACCGCGTGGTCGGAAGATCCCAAAGGAGAAAGAACGGAACTTGAACATAACTCAGGGGAAGTTGTGAGAAAAAGGTCTAGAAGGCTAGCATACTGACCAGAAATATCGGGCACCCGGGTGCGTTCGTGGATAATCTGGGTGAGGTCATAGGCAATTGCAAAACGATGACAGAACCTCCCCTCATCATCTGTCTTGTTAGAGTAGGTCAGCCATTCCGCATTGTGGACATTGAATTCACCACAAATGTGGATGTTAGTCGAAGGGTGAGCAGACAGGATGTGGTCAATTTTTCTCAGATATGCTCTTAAAGATAGTAACTCCGCTGTTGTGGGGCCTATAGAGGGCAAATATAAATGCAGTGGTGTAAGCAAGTGCAACCCGGAAGCACATATAAGGTAAAATAGGGTCTTCTCTTGAGATATCCCTTCCACACGGAAAGCCATCTTTAATGTAGGCACAAAATCCATGTCCATGGCGATCTTGGGGGTTAGGTTTTGATGTTAAGTTAGAGTATCCTTTAATTATGAATTCGTCAAGAGAAGCGGTTATTAAAAATTGTGCTTATGTACAAAAGTAACTTTAGGCGTTTTTAAGGAAATACAATTTAAAAATTTTATTTATTTTAATATTAAATTTTATCTATGAAAGGTCGACTTATGTTGTCACTGGCTCACTTATAAATCATCGCCGATCAGAACATCACAACTAGCTTCGACGTAAAAGTTGATTTTATTACAAAAATTAAACTACTTGACCAATTTACGTGATTTTTGAGGTATGAGATTTTCTTTCCGTGACAAATCCGTCCATCAATAATATCTTCCTGCATTCTTCTTTTATAAAGACGTGTCACTCTAAATTAAACCTTAACATGAAAAATGTATTTTATAAACAGCGTTGCTTATTATATTGTGTTTAGTTACTGCCTGTCTAAACTAATCTAAGATTAGAGATCAGACGAAGATGTTTCGGCTCGAAACTGTAAGGAATGAATAAAAGTTTCATCATTATTAAAAACACAAACAAATGGAAAAAATAAGTAACAGTTATCGCCCTTGAATCGGTTTAATTCTTACGATAAACCGAGTGAGTATATCAAACCAGACTTCATCCATTTTCTCGATTTGTTTTATCTGATACTGTTTCTATTATTAAATTATTGCAATGATATAAAGTGTGTCATTATTGACATAAATTCAACCCATAATAAAAAATTAAAGCTAACAATTGGCTCATGATTTTACAAAGTTAAATGTAATCCGTTACACGTTTGAAACCCTTCTTATTATACTTGTATCTGATAAGATCTGTTTTAATAAGAAAGTCTAATAGAAAAGTATAATCATTAATAGTATATACGTTTGTATATAAGTTTTACAATATAATTATGAGATGTTTTAGAGAGAATCTGGGCTAAAATGTTTATTTATTTCCACTTTACTTCACTCGAAATTCTCAGTATTCCTTCCTCGTCTATCACTTGATATCTATAGGAGATATATCTAAAGGTTATATTTCAGAAAAAGTTATCCTTTATATCTAAAAACAACGTAGTTGCTAAAAAAGGAGTTTAAGACATTAATTTTCTCTCTCTAATCAACTATTATCATATTTAATAATATATTTTTCTGGTGGTCTCCTGCTCTTACAAGATTCCAGACGAGAATTTATCTAGTCGGAAATTGAAAAATAAAAAAGGTATAAATAAACGGAAACTGTCTGTTGATTTAATAAGTATTTAATATGTAACTTCCTTCTGTATATTTAGTTTACACCATTCTTCGCAAAAGCCATACTCGATTAACCATACAGTGAAGCTCCTATTTCGACCGGATATAATTTCTGAGTTTGAATATTTAGTCGTGGTTTTCTTGTAAGGAAAGTAGCCCTATGCCATATTAACCTTACAAAATTCTGTACACTTAGAAAAACGTGCGAAATGCTTCAGACTGCTTTTGAACTATCTTGAATAAATCTAGCATCAGTTCTTGTGTATCATAAGAGCTCCCGGGAAGACAAAGAGTCTGTAAAAGATAATGAGAAGTGTGGGAAGTCAGAACCCCACAGTTGATTTGCTAAATAAAAATTTCTTCGAGAAAGACTGTTGTTGTGTGTCGGTAGATAAAATAAGTTTACAGTTTGATGAAAGTATAGAAACCGTACAAACGTATTCGTGAGGAGCTTAAGATGCGGAATATTTGTGCAAAGTTTGTTCTAAGAGTGTTTCATCCTTGTCACAGACTATTTGAGTAAGATAGGTATCCAGACACTCGAGGATATTGTCTAGTGGGCATTCAATTTCTTTTCCAGAGACATTCAACTTCCCTCCAGTAAGTATTAAAGTTATTCCCATTAGGCATCCGAGTTCTTTCTAACTACCTTTCAAATTCTCTATGCTAAATGCAATTAAAATGAGTGGCGAAATTAAACGTATCGCAATCACACCCTCCTATTACGCGAAAGATGTCCGGAGTCTCGAACGGGTTCATAGCCTGCGGACGAAAATAGAGACTGTCTCCAGAGGTCTATCCTATGAGTAATATTTACGGGCTCTAAATATTTTTTCCTTGAGTGCAGGAAGATTCGAGGCAACCTCATCCTAGTCTACAACACCCTCCCTGGACAATGCGGCCTTCACCGCTACATGCCCCGGATTGGGGGATTCGCAGACACGCGAAATATGTCTATCTTCTAGAGGTCCGGAGGCTTCGACGCCAATCAGTGTTTTTGTCATCTCCGTCGAACCAGCTACATGCAGAGGTCGAAAATTAGATCACAAGACAGAGCCTCAAGGAGCTATTGGACAGATGCTGGTCGGGCATCTCCGGTTTTCCGTTTGTATAGGTTCTCTTTTTCCATTGTCCCCGAAGTTCTCACTGACATTTCCCCTTGTAAATGGAAATCGCTTGTGACTTTATTTCTATTTCTATTTCTACCTCCTTCTGAATGAATGAACGAATAGATCGCATCAGCAGACGATAAATCCAGGCACGCGATGTTTTCGCTAGAATCAATTTACCATGGTTCATGACGAGTACGTTCGTTTGAAAAGTGTTTCGAAGAAAAGAGACTGTATTCATATTATATATCAATAAAAACATGTTTCATTATTTAATTGACCGGCATACTTTTCTTAACAAACTGTATGCAAGACAATATGTTTCGACAGATCATATGACCATTTTGTAGTTCATATTCTAAAAGCAGACGCGATTTACTTATTATTTAATCCTTACTGATATCTTATTTTCATTAGAAATGAACATAAAATGATTAAGAAATAGTCATCCTTCTAGTCATATCCACTGTACTGACAGCCATAACACCAGGAAGAAGTAAGTAACACCACGTTTTTTCCCATATACACTATTTTGTTGATATTATTCTATATCTGTGGTGAAAGTATACCCGAGCCTATCCTTATTTTATCGTTATTTCCATGGCAGGTGTTCGTCTGAACTCCAATCTCTGGTCCCCCCTCGCCAATCCTTCACGAAAAACACCCGTCTAGCTGAATCCACTGTGAAAAATTTCCCCCATTCTTTATCTGTGCCTAAATCAAAACGTGGATTCCAGGAACAAAGCTTCTTTCCTAGAACTGCACGCCTGTGGAACTCTATTCCGACTGCCTGCTTCCCACCTGACTACAACTTGGATGTCTTCAAGTTCAACGTTAACAAATTCCTAATGAACCGCCCTCTTAAGTAAACACTTCATTAAATCTCCACACTAACGTACTGTACTTGCAATAACCCTTATCCCTGAGTGGCTTCCAGACCTTGATAAGTGGTGACCAGCGTGTAAAAAAAAAGAAGGAGGTAGAAATAGAAGTAGTAATAAAAAGCGTGTTTTTTATGCAAGTAACGGTGCCTAAATTTCACGCGCGTAAATTTATCTGGATTTTTTTGGATGTCACTAAAGTCCTAAGCTTTTTTAGTAAGAGTATTTCTTTGTACGTCATTTAATAGAAGTCAAGTCTCACGTATTGGTAAAGCAGAGCAAATGCTTTAAGACCATTTTATCGTAGATTCTCGGTGTAGGAACAGATAAATATGTATTTTACAGTATATGTAAATTGTCACCATGTAATTAAACATTTGACAGGCTAAATGTATCATGTTTTCAAATTTCAAATGGGTTCGTAAATAATAAATCGAATCAGTATGACAAAAGATCATAGTAATAGATCTATTATTGGGAAATTTGTGAACTGAGTATACAACAAAAAATTCAGGAAAATGCATCCTTCTAAAACCTTTAATATTCATCTCCATCAAACAGTGTATCGATGGCTGACTGGGAGGGATTTGTAATGTTTATATTCGAACTGCCCTAATCTCTATGAATGCCGTTCCGCTGATGGATTGATGCAAAATGTTCTGTGTAGCCTAAGGACGTCCAACGTTCAAGGCCTTACCTCTTGGCTTTCATGAGGAGCAAGTGTTTCGATTGTTTCCTGAGGCCCCTCAACAGGGAATGCTGACGAGGTCACTCATACATATTTTTGCAAAGTCAGAGCCCTCTTCCTCTTAGAGCACTGACCAATTTTCCTACCATTCCGACCTTGTGTCACATCCTCTCGCGGTGGGAGAATGATAAATATTAGTGTCTACTTTCATAGTCCACAATCTTGACAGTACTTGCTACAACGGTTGTCATGTGTATGTTGTGTTTTTGTTTGTTTCAATAAATTTCTCATTCTCTAACACATTTCCGTGTCTGTGATTTTCTTTAATGACCCTTTCCAGTGCGACGACAATATTGGACAGGTTTTGGAATAGTTTTCTACTCTCTTTCCACTTTGAGATCATTTTATTAAAAGTTCTAATTTCTCTCCACTTTCAGGTCGTTTTATTTAAATATATTTTTTAATTTATTTTTCACTATTTATGCATGCATTTCCGTCCCTATATGCTGTATGGTAAGATTCTCTTTAATCTTTCCCATTTTCCTTTCTTCTCCTTCTTCTTCTTCTTCTTCTTCTTCTTCTTCTTCTTCTTCTACTACTACTACTACTACTACTACTACTGCTACTTCTACTACTTCTTCTACTTCTTCTTCGCCTTCTTCTTTTTCTTCTTCTTCTTCTTCTTCTTCTTCTTCTTTCTTCTTCTATTTCTTCTTGGCCCTGTCGGTGGGGCATTAGAATACGCTGACTGCTCCCCTGCAGAGGTTAAAAGTCCCTCAATGGGGTTCCTGGATATGACCTTAAACTATATCCAGTGGTGAGGCCCCAGCTTGTGGGCTTTGGGGAGTGTGGAGCCACCCTTTAATTACCATTGCTCCCAGGTCCACTCTGACCCGGAGTGGTAGTACCTGTTAGGGTCCCAACTATGGGTTAAATAGAAACCGACGTGAAAACAACAAATATATTCTATTAAAAAAAAATTCTTCAAAATCTTTGGATTCGGCATTAAATAATCCGGAAAGGGTTGACATGCCGTAAAACAATACCAACCAACCAATCAACCAACCAATCTATTTCTTCCTCTTCTACTACTACTTCTACTTCTTCCTCTTCTTCTACTTCTTCTTCTTCCTCTTCTTCTTCTTCTTCTTCTTCTTCAGCATTCATTGTTGGCCAATGACCTTTTCTTGCTATTACCTAAATATATAATATTTATTTATTGTGGCCAATGACCTTTTCTTGCTATTACCTACATATATAATATTTATTTATTGTGGCCAATAACCTTTTCTTACTATTACCTACATATATAATATTTATTTATTGTGGCCAATAACCTTTTCTTGCTATTACCTACATATATAATATTTATTTATTGTGGGCAATAACCTTTTCTTGCTATTACCTACATATATAATATTTATTTATTGTGACCAATGACCTTTTCTTGCTATTACCTACATATATAATATTTATTTATTGTGGCCAATAACGTTTTCTTGCTATTACCTACATATATAATATTTATTTAATGTGGCCAATAACATTTTCTTACTATTACCTACATATATAATATTTATTTATTGTGGCCAATAACCTTTTCTTACTATTACCTACATATATAATATTTATTTATTGTGGCCAATAACCTTTTCTTACTATTACCTACATATATAATATTTATTTATTGTGGCCAATGACCTTTTCTTGCTATTACCTACATATATAATACTTATTTATTGTGGCCAATGACCTTTTCTTGCTATTACCTACATATATAATATTTATTTATTGTGGCCAATAACCTGTTCTTACTATTACCTACATATATAATATTTATTTATTGTGGCCAATAACCTTTTCTTACTATTACCTACATATATAATATTTATTTATTGTGGCCAATAACCTTTTCTTGCTATTACCTACATATATAATATTTATTTATTGTGGCCAATAACCTGTTCTTACTATTACCTACATATATAATATTTATTTATTGTGGCCAATAACCTTTTCTTACTATTACCTACATATACAATATTTATTTATTGTGGCCAATAACCTTTTCTTACTATTACCTACATATATAATATTTATTTATTGTGGCCAATAACCTTTTCTTACTATTACCTACATATATAATATTTATTTATTGTGGCCAATAACCTTTTCTTACTATTACCTACATATATAATATTTATTTATTGTGGCAAATAACCTTTTCTTGCTCTTACCTACATATATAATATTTATTTATTGTGGCCAATAACCTTTTCTTACTGTTACCTACATATATAATATTTATTTATTGTGGCCAATAACCTTTTCTTACTATTACCTACATATATAATATTTATTTATTGTGGCCAATAACATTTTCTTGCTATTACCTACATATATAATATTTATTTATTGTGGCCAATAACCTTTTCTTACTATTACCTACATATATAATATTTATTTATTGTGGCCAATAACCTTTTCTTACTATTACCTACATATATAATATTTATTTATTGTGGCCAATAACCTTTTCTTACTATCACCTGTATATATAATGTTTATTTATTGTGGCCAATAACCTTTTCTTACTATTACCTACATATATAATATTTATTTATTGTGGCCAATAACCTTTTCTTACTATTACCTACATATATAATATTTATTTATTGTGGCCAATGACCTTTTCTTACTATTACCTACATATATAATATTTATTTATTGTGGCCAATAACCTTTTCTTACTATTACCTACATATATAATATTTATTTATTGTGGCCAATGACCTTTTCTTGCTACTACCTACATATATAATATTTATTTATTGTGGCCAATAACCTTTTCTTACTATTACCTACATATATAATATTTGTTTATTGTGGCCAATAACCTTTTCTTGCTATTACCTACATATATAATATTTATTTATTGTGGCCAATAACCTTTTCTTACTATTACCTACATATATAATATTTATTTATTGTGGCCAATAACCTTTTCTTGCTATTACCTACATATATAATATTTATGTATTGTGGACAATAACCTTTTCTTACTATTACCTACATATATAATATTTATTTATTGTGGCCAATAACCTTTTCTTACTATTACCTACATATATACTATTTATTTATTGTGGCCAATAACCTTTTCTTGCTACTACCTACATATATAATATTTATTTATTGTGGCAATAACCTTTTCTTACTATTACCTACATATATAATATTTATTTATTGTGGCCAATAACATTTTCTTACTATTACCTACATATATAATATTTATTTATTGTGGCCAATAACCTTTTCTTGCTATTACCTACATATATAATATTTATTTAATGTGGCCAATAACATTTTCTTACTATTACCTACATATATAATATTTATTTATTGTGGCCAATAACCTTTTCTTACTATTACCTACATATATAATATTTATTTATTGTGGCCAATAACCTGTTCTTACTATAACCTACATATATAATATTTATTTATTGTGGCCAATAACCTTTTCTTACTATTACCTACATATACAATATTTATTTATTGTGGCCAATAACCTTTTCTTACTATTACCTACATATATAATATTTATTTATTGTGGCCAATAACCTTTTCTTACTATTACCTACATATATAATATTTATTTATTGTGGCCAATAACCTTTTCTTACTATTACCTACATATATAATATTTATTTATTGTGGCAAATAACCTTTTCTTGCTCTTACCTACATATATAATATTTATTTATTGTGGCCAATAACCTTTTCTTACTGTTACCTACATATATAATATTTATTTATTGTGGCCAATAACCTTTTCTTACTATTACCTACATATATAATATTTATTTATTGTGGCCAATAACCTTTTCTTGCTGATACCTACATATATAATATTTATTTATTGTGGCCAATAACCTTTTCTTACTATTACCTACATATATAATATTTATTTATTGTGGCCAATAACCTTTTCTTACTATTACCTACATATATAATATTTATTTATTGTGGCCAATAACCTTTTCTTACTATTACCTACATATATAATATTTATTTATTGTGGCCAATAACCTTTTCTTGCTATTACCTACATATATAATATTTATTTATTGTGGCCAATAACCTTTTCTTACTATTACCTACATATATAATATTTATTTATTGTGGCCAATGACCTTTTCTTGCTACTACCTACATATATAATATTTATTTATTGTGGCCAATAACCTTTTCTTTCTATTACCTACATATATAATATTTATTTATTGTGGCCAATAACCTTTTCTTGCTATTACCTACATGTATAATATTTATTTATTGTGGCCAATAACCTTTTCTTACTATTACCTACATATATAATATTTATTTATTGTGGCCAATAACCTTTTCTTGCTATTACCTACATATATAATATTTGTTTATTGTAGCCAATAACCTTTTCTTACTATTACCTACATATATAATATTTATTTATTGTGGCCAATAACCTTTTCTTACTATTACCTACACATATAATATTTATTTATTGTGGCCAATAACCTTTTCTTACTATTACCTACATATATAATATTTATTTATTGTGGCCAATAACCTTTTCTTGCTATTACCTACATATATAATATTTATTTATTGTGGCCAATAACCTTTTCTTACTATTACCTACATATATAATATTTATTTATTGTGGCCAATAACCTTTTCTTACTATTACCTACATATATAATATTTATTTATTGTGGCCAATAACCTGTTCTTACTATTACCTACATATATAATATTTATTTATTATGGCCAATAACCTTTTCTTACTATTACCTACATATATAATATTTATTTATTGTGGCCAATAACCTTTTCTTACTATTACCTACATATATAATATTTATTTATTGTGGCCAAGGACTTTTTCTTACTATTACCTACATATATAATATTTATTTATTGTGGCCAATAACCTTTTCTTACTATTACCTACATATATAATATTTATTTATTGTGGCCAATGACCTTTTCTTGCTACTACCTACATATATAATATTTATTTATTGTGGCCAATAACCTTTTCTTACTATTACCTACATATATAATATTTATTTATTGTGGCCAATAACCTTTTCTTGCTATTACCTACATATATAATATTTATTTATTGTGGCCAATAACCTTTTCTTACTATTACCTACATATATAATATTTATTTATTGTGGCCAATGACCTTTTCTTGCTACTACCTACATATATAATATTTATTTATTGTGGCCAATAACCTTTTCTTACTATTACCTACATATATAATATTTATTTATTGTGGCCAATAACCTTTTCTTGCTATTACCTACATATATAATATTTATTTATTGTGGACAATAACCTTTTCTTACTATTACCTACATATATAATATTTATTTATTGTGGCCAATGACCTTTTCTTGCTACTACCTACATATATAATATTTATTTATTGTGGCCAATAACCTTTTCTTACTATTACCTACATATATATTAACAATTCTCACAAACTCTTATATGTTGTAACTACTTTTAGTTACTATTTACCACATTATCCTATTCCTTCTTTCTCATTTTATATCTAATAGATAGATAAAGGAATAGCAATCATCTTACTGCATTTTTTTCTCATTTGTTGCAGAATGATAATGTGTTAAACTTCAAGCTAGCAAAAAGCGGTAAATTTATTTCAAATAAATTTCAACGAAGACTTAGAATTAATGAATTAGTGCTTATCGCAAACTAAAACACAATTAACCAACGTAAAGTTAGATAAAATGTATCGCCTTGAATAAGGAAACAGAAAAAGACAAAATTTGAAATTAGATACATATACACCCAGTCATAGCATAGAAATATTACCCATAATATTATATATATAATCACTCCATTAATAACAAAATCTGTTCTTCAGACGCTGCAGCTCTGTTTCTTGTTCTCTTTCGGTGGAGGAGAAATCCTTCACGACTGAGACAATTTTTATTTTTGTACCTTTTCTCCACGTTAAAAAACGACCCTGGTGTCTAACTCTGTCCCGTGGGGAGACATAGTAAATAGGTACACATCAACATTTGAATTATAACAGCTATATCTATTCCATAAAGTGCATCATATCTTTTAAAATATCTAAGGTCCTGGATATGACCTAAAACTATATCGGACGGTGAGGCCTCAGCTTGCTGCCTTAGGGATTGTGAAGCCACCCCTTAATTGCCATTGCTTCCAGGTCTACTCTGACCCGGAAAGGTAGTATCTGTTACGGTCCCAACTTTGGGTTAAATAGAAACTGACTTAAAAAAAAACAAAAAAAAACAATTCACTCTATTAAAAAAATGTTCTTCTAAATCACTGGATTCGGTATTAAATAACCTAAAAACGGTGGATATGCCGTAAAACAAAAACAACCAACCACTAAAATATCTATATGACATAGCTATATGACGTTAAAATCATTCCTCACTAAACACCGCCCTAAATATTTTTAAATACCCAATTGATTACTATATTGTCCAATTTCTGCTGTACACTGTTTAACACTTATCCTCGAGTGGCCTCTTGGGCTTGATAATGTGGTGATGCCTGTGTAAGATAAAATGCAAAACACATTTTTGTTCAGAAATATAACAAAGACATCCAGTTTACACATATTGTGTTTGTATTTTATTTTCTCCAATTTAATGGTCTGAGAGAAGTCTTGAAATTAAGAATAAACGTTACTAAACACAACTTGTTTTTTACCTTTCCATATATATATATATATATATATATATATATATATATATATATATAATTATTTTTTACTATAATAATTAAATACCTACAGACACTAGTGTTTCATCCTTTCGAGAATCTTCAGTGCAGGGTGTCACGATTAATACCAGTCGAACGATTTGAACCCCGCAACAGGAGACATCTCTGGCTCGATTAACGGAGGCCTAATCCATTCGGTTAACATTAACCGCGTGAAATAACGTTGAATTTAAACATAAAAACGATTTCGATGACTTAAAAACATTATTACAATGATCCAAACATGATTCTCAATGAAAAACAAAGACACGGAATAATAAAATAATGTTAAAAAATACAAATTGTTGGTGACTACTCCCTTATTAATATATATATATATATATATATATATATATATATATATATATATATATATATAGTGAGTCGTGCGACTGCTAAACTAACTTTTTATCTATGTCTATTATACAGGCACAAAAACAAGCTACGCGCGTATAGCAAACAGGCAAGTCAATGCCACTACGGCAGGCGATTCGTGACACTAACAAGCATATTTCCTGTGACCTCTGAAACCTGACCTTGTTTCTGTCCTTTGCTCTCTCTCTTTTCTCGCCTAAGCACGATAATGAACGGACGGGTCAGCACGTGACTATGCGAGTAAACAACCTGAGAACAAAATCTTGCCTACAAGCATGCATGCATTCTCGATGTAAGAGAACTTGATGCTGTCACGAACATAATGGTGTATCATGAATGTTGTGAAGACCCCCACTAATTAACATAGGCGGGTGAGTGAGATATATAAAGGTATCAATCACCAATACCGGGCGAGTCCGGCAACGACCGCCAAATAGGCAAGACGCCTATGTTGCCTCCATTAAGACATGCAATACGCCACCTGCCGGAATATCTCCAACTGAAGTACATCTGAAGACATGTAAATATGTATATAACGTTTCTTCCTAATATATCAATGTATACCTTTACTTAATTATTTGTGCAGACACAACAATGAACAATTAAAATAATAAATGACTAAAATACAATATTCAACGAGGTTTTCGGATCGCTTAAATGTGATATTTTGATTAATGCAGAATTAATATTTATTATTATATTATATTGGACTCAATATAAAGTGGTAATTAAAAAAGAATCGATAAAAAACTTGTTTGACCTTCATTTTGCAGATTTCGTTTTTTTTTTTTTCATACTTTTATACCAATTTTTCCTGATTAAATCCCAAATGTAAAGTTTCTCGTGGGTTCCAACATGAAGTTTTATGCCTGTAGACCAAAGACTGACTGGGGACTTTTAAAGGCAATGTTTTTTTAACAAATACATACATAAATATATAGAGAAATAACTGATTTCTATAAACTTTTTTCGCGAATATTAGCTAGCATAAATTATGCCGAATAGCTGCACGTAATAGTTAACCAAAGAAGATTACTCTATAAGAAAACCGAAAAACTAATAGGGAATTAATTTAAATGAATGTGTAAAGAATATACAAATTGTGTCTATATTTATTTATAAATTATTATTTATGATTATGTTATTTAGATTCTTCATTGCAAGTCGGAATTAGTCTTTAAACAAAAAAAAAAAAACCTGAACAAATATGTTTTTTTTCTTGTGTAAAGGAATACTTTATCACTTAAATTGGGTTTTCTCAAGATAATAAAAGACAATATGATATCAAACAGACTTCATATTTTTAACATTTTTCATATTACTATTTAGGAGCCAAACAGTAAACTAAATAAAAACTAATGACAAAGAAGGAAGAGCAGACCGAACTATACTCAAAGTGAAAAATTCGCAAAAACAGCTCATTCAAAAAGAGCTCAGTCGAGCACTGGCCATGAAAATAACGATAAAGTAGAGACAAACTCGCAACATCTGTGCTTAAGAAGCCAACATCAAATCGCGGCAGTAAATCAGTTCTGAAATGATGGATCAATTTACTAGAACGTTTTATGTGAAACTGAACCCCCTTCCAAATCTTTAAATATTGATGTGTTCAGTTTTTTCATACTCTGGTAGCTTAGTGTCAAATTATTCGCAAAAATAGTTTAAAAAAGATGAACAGAACATAATTGTAAAGAAGTGCGATTGTTCAAGTGCATCTACATATTTTTTGCAAATATTTTATTTCGTAAAGTAAACATTGTCTTTTATTGTCTTAAAAAAACATTTTTTCAAGTGATTAATGAAAAAAACCCAGGAAGACATTAGAGCACTACTGCAAGCACAAATTAAAGTTAAGGAGACCCTACTAAAAACAATACTGCAACCTAGTGTCTACCTTTACCATCCTTGAAGAGAAAACATGTTTAAAGTAAAGTCTAAAACAAAATAAATCGTCAGAATCGACACGCAGTAAAAATGGTTATAAATATCTTCATATGTAAACATTTTATATTCATATTTAAATCAGTGTTTTTTTTAACTAAACGGAGTTGAATTAGAATTATTTGTGAGGAAAACATATTAAAAGAATTTAAGACAAAAATATTGTTGATCTTGTGAATATTTTGAATAGCAGCAGTGGCTTTTAATCTCGGACTTAATGTCAGTCAGCCTAAAATAGGTAAACACACGAATTTTTGGAAACCGGAAGTAACAACCCGGATAGAGGATTTACACGCCTAAGCAAGTAAGCTGATCCGATTTATAATTATATAGATAATATTGGACTATTTCACTCTTATGAGTACTAGGTAATAGGTGAATATATATATATATATATATATATATATATATGTATATATGTATATATGTATATATATAAATATATATAAATTTATATATAAAAATATATATATATAAATATATATAAATACAAATATATATACATATAAAATATATATATTAATATATATATAAATATATACAAATATATATATAAATATATATAAATATATATACATATAAAATATATATATTAATATATATATAAATATATATAAATATATATAAATATACATGAATAAATATATATAAATATACATGTATATATATATATATATATATATATATATATGAGTTGAGCATATTGAGAAGTGAAAAACGAATTACCATTAGCATATAAGCGACGCTCTTTGTGTAAACAAATCGAGCGGAGGTATTTCGGACGATATCAAAACATCGTTAAACTCACTACTCGTTCAAGCAGCCGCCAATAGCGTAATGGTTAGAAGCCTTGACTGCCGTATAAACGGTCGGGTTTCAATCCTGGCTTGACGTAGTTGCCTGTCTAGCCGCACTGATGAGCTGTGAAACAGCGAAACAGTACTGTATGTGGATGACTATAATGCTCCTCACCTTGAGTTGAGCATATTGAGAAGTGAAAAACGAATTACCATTAGCATATAAGCGACGCTCTTTGTGTAAACAAATCGAGCGGAGGTATTTCGGACGATATCAAAACATCGTTAAACTCACTACTCGTTCAAGCAGCCGCCAATAGCGTAATGGTTAGAAGCCTTGACTGCCGTATAAACGGTCGGGTTTCAATCCTGGCTTGAGGTAGTTGCCTGTCTAGCCGCACTGATGAGCTGTGAAACAGCGAAACAGTACTGTATGTGGATGACTATATATATATATATATATATATATATATATATATATATATATATATATATATATATATATATTATAAAAAAGTGAACCATCGCGTAAATTCAATCAACTAAAAAAATTGAAACCGGGGTGAGGAAAAGAAAAACAATATATATATATATATATATATATATATATATATATATATATATATATATATATGTATAAGGAATTAAAAAATATACCAGCGGTGGTTGACGTTATGTTTAAAGAAAAAATTAGAAAAAACCGAATGAAATTATTAAAAAATCAACGTTTCGTCCCTGTTTCAAAGGACATCTTCAGGATAATTGAAATAAATTTTCTTTTATCACATTTTTATTTCAATTATCCTGAAGATGTCCTTTGAAACAGGGACGAAACGTTGATTTTTTAATAATTTCATTCGGTTTTTTCTAATTTTTTCTTTAAACATATATATATATATATATATAATGGGGCAAGTTATATGTACAATTCAATAAAATAAATAAGTCGATTTAAAAACGATCGTTAAAATATACCCAAAGCGCTTTTCGTTCAGACAAACATTTTTTTTGAAAAACAACAGTTTTTGTTCGTCACACAAGATGTCTATTTTTGTTATATTAAAATCAATACGTTAATAAATAAATCGCAGTTACTCACACTTTCATGCAAATACCCAGAATCCCTGTTCATAGAGAAAATTTAAAAAATTCATACAAGCTATAAAACAGTAGACAATGTGTAAAACTAAAATATCTAATCGCTATTTAGTGTACGACCTTAAATAACGTTTATAAGCCAATGAAAAATTTAAAAGACAAAATCGTAATTGATTTACATTGAGAAGATGGCAAATTAAATAATTCGCCAATCTTAATGCCTCATTAGCAATTCTGTTGACTCAGCATAATTAATTGCAAAACAAATATTGAGGGAGAAAGTTATTTCAGAATGGCCAAACATTTGAATATGAAAATATTTGACCATTGTTTTTATTTTTAAATCACTTCAGCCAAGTTTTATGTTTTAAGTTCCGAAATTCATTTATAACTGGGGGATAGTTTCCGGATATACCGGGTCATGAAATGCGCTCAAATATATTTAAATTCATGAAGATTTCGTATGTATTATTACAGAGGCAATGCTCTAGTAAATCTTATATGTTACCATATATAGAGTAGTGAATTTAAAAGTAGAAAAAAGGTGTCTAACTGGTTCAGATATATACTCGAGTGTAAAAACAATGAACAGAATATTATGTTGTCCTTGACGTTTAGAGCAATACCCATCCAACAGAGAGTATTTGATTAAGAGGGATATTGTACGAGTAATTTGAGCATTGACTTATATATCTTCATGAATTTTGCCTTTCAGACTATCTATATTTGTTCGAAACAACCTCTTCCTATGCAAAGAGCGAGAGTATGTGACAGTATCATGCGTGATAATATCTGACAGAGGTGACACAGGATCGATTTTTCATGTAGGGAAATATATTTAAATTCATGCAGATTTCGTATGTATTATTACAGAGGCAATGTTCTAGTAAATCTCATATGTTACCATATATAAAGAAGTGAATTTAAAAGTAGAAAAATGGTATGAGTGCAATGAGATAGAACTGGAACCAAAACATGTGGCTGCTACCAATGCAGCTATCAAGATATAGTTAAAGATTTATTCATAAACCCGAAGAAATTGATTGAATTTATCCATCCACAGAAACAATAATAAATAAAAATATATATGCACGTTAAATGTACAATTCTGCCTTCCAACGTGTCGATATATGTCTGTACGTGTTATTCCTCCATCAAAACAATGATTCTGCTCACTATAAACCTTCTTTGTTATATGAAAAATATTTACTGTTAATTTAAGTGTTATATGACTATTAGTTTAAAGTTTTATTTGTTACTGTTATGCAATATTGACACTCAGACAGATACATACATAAATCTACTGTTTTATTTATATGGAAAATAAAGTTCTATAGTTGTGTATGTCTTAAATCTATTATAAATTTTGATCATCTCTCCGTTAACCTAACGGTGTTTAATTTCTTCAATGGTTATATTTATTGTCAAATTTTTCGCGGCGTTTTAAGGATGCTGTAAGGATGTTGTGCCAGTACCTCTGATTCATTAGGCATAACGTTTTTATGGAATGGTACGCAGTCAAATGTATTCGAGGCATAATATGGTGAATATGAAATATAGGAGTTCTTAAAAGGAGGATCCGTCGTTTTCTTGTCATTTCTGTCTAGGTATTTTGCAAACATAACATGTCAGTCATAAAATTATTATTCTAATGCTGTCTCGGCGCATGTGTAAACACTATTATTTTTGTAATCTAGTTCAAACCATTCTTAAGGTTTCAGTAATCTTCTGAGGTTTTCTGCTTTGGCAAAATTGTGGGAACGCAGGGAGGACTCCGCTGGGGAAGAGGTGGTGACATGCCGGAAGTTCAATCCAACATCACGCGTCGGAGCGTTATGCCATCTGCGGAAAACTGGTGGGCCACTTCCCCGTGTGTGGTTGGTTCCGTGTGGAGGTGGCGGCCATAAAGTGACGTGAGACTTCCTGCCAACGGGATGGTACGATGAGGTGCACGATCCCTCCCTGCGAAGCATGCTGGTGGAAACTGTGGCACGAGTGGCCGAGGACGACCCCGTGCGAGGAATCTGGTGTGTCGACGGGAGCGAGTTTACAGTTTGGGTGGACGCCAGCTCAGTCGCCCTTGGCGTTGCTCTGGCGGTCGACGGATTTATTGTAGAAGATGCCTGCTGGCTTCGGCCAGAAAATGGCGCTGGGCACATAAACCTGGCTGAGCTTGATGCTACACTAAAAGGTGTAAATCTGGCTCTTCAGTGGCAGACCAGAGTACTACACATCGTCACAGACTCTACGTGCGTGAATCGGTTGATTGCCGATGCCTTGAGTGGCAAAACACGGTCGACAACAAAGGCATCGACCGAAATGCTAATACGGAGAGACTTGTTACCCTGACCAAGATCATCAATGAATAAAACCTTGCCGTAGATGTGACACTGGTGCAGTCCTGTCAGAATCGCGCTGATCGCATGACCAGAGTGCCACGCCGTTGGCTGAACCCGCATGAAAGAAGTGGACGAACCGGCACCTGTGAATTGCGCCGCGGTTAGGTGTCAGTTTAGCCCGGACCGTGTTGCTGATGCCCATTGCCAAAGCGGGCGCCCCGGTGTAAACCGAACCCTTTACTTCGCCAGGCTGGTCGATCCCTATGTATCAAAGAGGGACGTGAAATCTGTTGTGAGGAGCTGCAAACCTGTCGGTCGATCGACCCAGCACCCGACCGGTGGAAGAAGGGAAAACTGAGTGTGAGAGGAAAATAAAACAGGCTCGCACTGGACGTAACTCGCCACAACGGCGGGCATTTTTTGACGCACATCGATTGCGGACCATCTAGATTTGCATTGTGGCCGCCGTTGTCCGTGAGCTGGAAAGTGTCTTCCTCGAACGTGGTCACCCTTCTGAGATACTGACCGACAATGGCACCGCCTTTGTTAGCGAGCAGTTCAAACAGTTCGCAGACAGCTGGGGTATACGTCTGCGATTTCGGTGCGCCCATGTACCCAGCGGAAATGAAATTATCGAGAGAAACCGCAGGACCGTCAATACCACCACAGCTAGGAAGGGGCGTACGCGGTCTATTGATATAATGTCACCCCTAAGGACGACATTGCACACTCTACCGCGTCATCCGAAGCACGGCACAGGTACCCTGTCAGGGTGAGAGGCATGGAGGCCAGAGATGTGGTGGCGATGAGAGAGAGAGAGAGAGAGAAATAGAGAGAGAGAGAGAGAGAGTATCAAAGAGGACGATGACGTCTGGGTTAAGAACCCCCGCAGCAAGTGCATCACACGCTACGGAACCGGGTGTGTTACTGAGGTGATCAGCCAGCAATCGGTGCGGGTTGACGGGGTGCCCCGTCACATCAAGGATCTTCGATTGACATAACAAGCGCAACCGCCACTCGGCGATAAGAGCGAGACTGGATACGAGACCAGTGAACCATCATTATGGGTGACGCCGACTTCGTCGGACAGCGACCCTGACATTAGCAGCCTTAGGTTCACCGACCCTGAAACCGAGGATGAAAGAACCCGGCACCCCTCTCCGAATAAGCACATGAAGAAAAAGGCGACCGCGTATCTGCCCTCTTTGTGATGATGATATCAGGGGAGAATGTGTCGAAAATTGTGGGAAAGCAGGCTTGCCTCTTAAACGGCCTCGGTGTGCGCTTTGCCGACGAAGCGTCGTGATGCTGAAAAAGGGTCCAAGATGGCGCCTGCGGCGTTATATAACAATGTAATCTCGCCGAATTTTGTGTGCTCTCGCGCACATACGCAAATATGCATATTTGGAGGACTTAGTCTTTAAAAAAAAAAACAGGCCACTGGAGCAGACGGGACAGACGTGAAAACGAGTCTACAGAAAATACGGACGGACGACGCTGCTGCAGTGAGCTGAAGTTTTGTGTTTTTTTTTCTTTTGCAACGACATCTGCATTAGCAACCGGGCTTAAAATGTCTAAGCTTTAATATATAACGTGTTGCTGCAATCAAGAAGCAAGATTATATGCACTCCAGGTAATCAACGAAAAATAAATACAAGCAGCCACAACTGATTCAGATGCGTCTTGGTTAACTTTAGGGACAGACATCTTTTGCAGGAGCCATTAAAATATGTTGGATTTTTCGAGGATCCCTCACCATTTCATTCTGATAAAAAATAAATTAACTTTTGGGAGAAATTTTTGAAAAGGTTAGCCGTAATACAAACAATATCCTGCATGTTTTCTGCGAGATAATCAGTTAAGTTCAATATATAATATATCCCTCTAGCATGATTCTTGGCTTACACTTTAATCTACGTGTAATAAACACACTCACTCATCATGTGTGAGATAAAGCAGCTGCTACTGATTTACTGTTTAAATGACGTGTGTATCAACTGAGGTCAGTAACCCACACATTATTACTGTTTTCCGTATTTGAAGTTGCTGGTTCCTAAAACTGGACGTTTTTATATCATGTAGACAGAATTTTTTTTTCTATGTTCAGCGACGTTTACATCGTTACGACATTTCTTACGGTTTTGACGTTTGTGATGAAGATTGATTATTCGAGTTATTTGGACTTTTCTCAAAATACTAATCTCAAAGGAGGGAAGCGTCTCAGATGTGGTATGTGTAAGAACTAGCCACCCAAGTAAAGATCGTCGGTATTTCATCTGCTAGAAGTCATGTCTGGCAGTTAATAAAATACATAAAAATAAACAGCGTGTTTGTATTTCTGTTGAAACATCATAATTTGTATAAAATCTTTTCAAGAAATGCTGAAAATTTCCAGAAGCTGACAGCAGAACCAGGTATATCTTTGAATAAATGCGTTTATGTTATACGTCGACACACACACACACACACACACACACACACACACACACACACACACACACACACACACACACACACACACACACAAACACACACACACACAAAGAAAATAGTAAGAACACACACCTAAACGATCACGGAACATAAATAACTTAGTGTTCACATTGTGAACAACAATTATACACATTTACTGACATGTAAACACATTCAGATGAACCAATCTGCAACATACATACGCACTATGTCAATTCAGTGTACATACACAAACAACCCCCACAACAACAACGTGTCAATAACACGCCGCTTGCCAACACGAAAAAAAAATTAAATCTACATGTTAATAAGTTTAAAACTCCAACGTGTAGCCATGGTTTTCTCAGCCAACATGGAGTGTATGTATATTGTTCAATATCGGCTTATTCCGTGTTATATCAGATTTTGTATTATCGATTAAGTGTTTTTGCTATTTATCGGAGGTATTTCCATACAAAATTTATCTAAGAACACTTGCAGTCACAGAAAATATATTTGTGTAAATTTTCATAAAAAACGCCCCCGCCGTTTTAGAGTCCATAAGGAACGTACGTGCACACAAAAAAGTGCGTTTTTATGTAGAATAAGAGATTTGTTTATTTTTTATCTACATATATTATAAAAAGACTGCAGAAATTCCCCTCTGGACCAAAGAAACGTAGGTGTGTCACAACAGATTCCCCGCATACAAATTCAATGCATTAAGGCTAAGAGTCATTATCTTATTTAGCTTTCGATCACTATTTTATCCACATTTAGTAGTGATATTAAAATACTACATTCCATCCTACGGACGACACTATCACAATCGCAACATCTATAGAGGGAGGTGTGGCAAGTCTCTCGGTGCTAACACACTCTGCGGCATGGCCGGGTGGTGATTTTTGCCTTAAACGTAGAGATAAACAGAACAGACATACACTCCCAGAATTCCCTTTTTTATCGATCTCTTTATCTTCCGGACTAAAAAGGGCGAGCACGCGTGAACGAGAGGCGGCGGCCATATTCCTCTCAGCACTAGTTAAGTATACTTAGTTTAATAATGTAGGACATGTAAAGTGTAAATTGTTTTTGTCTAATATATAGTGTATACATAATGTAAAATAAATAGTTAATTATGTTTTATATGTATTACGATTGTGTCGTGTTGTGTGTGTTTTTAGTCTGCCATGAATGCCTCCATCAGACAACGAAGCCGTCCGAAAGACGAAGAAAAAAAATTCCAACCAGAATGCCACCAGGGTGAAGAGGTCATCTTGAGAGAATAAATGAGCCACACCCACATGCAACATCTCAGGTATGATGTTCTTCTTGATACACAGACCCTTATGATTGATCATCTTCACATCTGCTCGAGACAGTTTCTAAGACAAGTAATGTCACACGTGAAGCCAGTCACACGTCAGTGACCGGTTGATCGTGTTATAAAGGAGATATGATTTTTCCTTCTAAATAAATACTACTACCACTGCTACCACAGACTCTATAGTTACACCGACCGTAATTGGCCCTAGAAAACATAAACCGAACATAATCTAATTTACTATTTCGAAATAATAAAAGCTCCCTTAACTAGACTGTCTATTCTGATTGACTGAGCTCTGAAAATTCTCATATTCTGTAATGCAATTCTTCCCTTAATAATAGGACAGTTACTAAAATTAAAACATGGCGTAAATAACAAACATTATTTTCCTCGCCGTCAGGTAGATTTAATGCTTATATTATTACGGTCGCGCGCGTGTGTGTGAGCGTGCGATACATATCACTCTATTAGTCTCTGACTGCTGGTCGCTATTGGTCTATAAAATCAACACTCTGTAAATAGGTTAATCTTCCCGCCTCTTCTTCTCTCACTATTTCCCGTGCGCATATTTCCCTTACTTGTGTTTGCGTCCGTGTGTTCGGTCGAACATGCGTCTCAAAGAAAAACAAAAACACCCTGCAAAAAAATATCCAGATGTTATCTACCTAATTGTCATTTCGCATTAAGTTTCGTCTTCACAGATTCAACAAAAAACTGTTTTCGACTGAGTTTGCTTTGGTCTTGTGACATGTGCCGTAACACAAGAAAAGAGCTGAGATCTTTAGTTTCTCTGACAACTTTTTTCTTTATTAATTAATTTATCACTTCTCGTTTTTTAGTGAGTGTTCGATATTTACAGTAAAGCGACATGACAATTCATTATATACTATCAGTTGCACTTTAAAATTATAATTTCGATCTCCGAATTTCGCAACATTAACGAAATGGAACAAAAACGTTTACGAATATTCTCATTAATTATATTTGAATGCACTATTTTCTCGCAAGAATATGTGCAAAAATAAGGATATCTTCCTTTAATTAAAAAAACAGTTTGCAAAACTAGAATCTCTTTTTGTAACATATCCTAGAACATTTTATATTCTTTTCGCATTTGTTTCTTCCCTCTGAATTATCATCCGTCAGGTTTGATCTCTGAACATTTTTTTCAGGTTTTTTTGTCGATCTATTTATCATCGACCATTACACTTTGATAGAAAAATAAAACCGGCTATTTTTTTTAATTTAGGAGATTTCTTAAATGCATATTCATAGTAAAATTTAACCGTCATGTTTTCACCACCTGAAGAAAAATGGGCAGCTAACGTGCATTAGATTACTTCAACGGATACACCATTTTTCTTTTTATGTCTGGAAACAAGTATTGAAAACATAAACTTGATGAGCATACATTTTGTCTGTTTTGTTTTGTGGCGGTTTTCCATATAATATATCATTTTACATTCCTAATTTATTTTTCCTTCTTTTCAATGATTAGATCTAGGATTTCTATGATAACCGGTAGTTTTGATAACAGAAAATGTAACATTTCAAATAAAATGATTGTAATAGAAAGAAATAAAAAAATAAGTATAATTCAAATTTGTTTTCTTCGATCTCAAAAACGGGCAACCTCTCTAGTATCATAAACGTCACATGGAAATGCACAATAAACAAAGTGTGTAATCTTCTGACTTGACGCCTCTAAAAGATCAAGATGAATGTCCGATTGACCAGAAGTTCCGTACTTCATTGTTGAGAGTGAAGCGCCGTCTTCGGCCTACAGATGTATATAAAAAACGTCATTGTCCTCGTCTGATAACCGAATGTGACCGAAACATGTTTTGGATAAGTGTAGTAAAATATATCGTATATATGTATATATATTTATATATATATTTATATATATATGTATATATATATATATATATATATGTATATATATATATATATATATATATATATATATATATATATATATATATATATATACTAGCAAAAGTATCCGTCGTTGACGTGGTTCAAAAACAGCCTACACAAAATGGACTCTGATTTATGAAAGTATGATAGGTTGTGAGAAGGAAGGGTTGTAAATTTGGGTTGAATTTGGGGGTATACAAAACCAAAGCAAAATATGGTGAAAGTAAAAATAAAATAGATAAACCCCACAATTTAGTATACCATACCTGTTCACACTGAAACATTTATCACAATATTCTGTGGATCTATATTTAAAAAAAACTTGTTAAACTTTGTGGCATATTTCCATTCTATGGAGGTCAGGTGTGAACGAACACCCCATAATTTTATTACACCATATTTCCTCAAACTGAAACATAATTATCAAAGTATACTTACACAGATGGATATGAAAAGTTTTTATTAAAGTGTGTGCCTATTTCCATTCTATGGAGGCTAGGCGCAAACGCAGACCCCACGATTTTATTATACCATCCCTATTTAAGTTAAAACATACTTATGAAAGTATTATTATGTACATCTATATAAAAAACACTTGTAAACATTTTTTTAAATTTTTTTATTTCCATACTTTATGGACCAGGCGCGAATGGAGACCCCACAATTTAAATGAATCATCGTTCTACCAGATCAAACATACCCATTCCTGTGTCTCGATACACCTTTTATAATTATATGTAATCAGTTTTTTTTAAATAGTCAACCATATAGGAGCCTATTCGTTACCAGACACACATCCAGCTTTATATTATACATATATAAATATGTATACATTCATACATATATATATATATATATATATATATATATATATATATATATATACATAGAATAATATAAACATGAGATTGACCTACATGAATTAATCTGCGGTTCGATCTTACTCCAAGGACTTAACAGTGCTGAATCGACTAAGTATTTAATATGTACTTTGAGTAGAAGCAGAAATAATTTCAGTCAGACGTATTGTACAAAATCACCTTGTCTTTATTAAACACATTTTAGCCGAATTTTAAAGATAACCGAATTGAACACATGTCGGATATTTTAAAGTTTAAATCGTTAGTATTATTCAAGAAAGCACAAGAATCTCAATAAACCATTAAAAACATAAGTAGCTTTGCTTATTCCAATTTGAGCGTGAAAAAACTTTACATACAAGACGAACCAACGGAATGCGTATTTAACCAAAACTGATAATCCAAACAGATAAGTTACATAATAGCAATAGCTTCTTTTTATGCGTAAGCCTGGGAGGCAAATGAAAATTGCATTTGAAACGTAAGCGTTATAGACTAAACAAAACCTAGTTTCCAACTTAAGTGCAATTTAACCGTAAAGAGAAACGAAGAGATATGTACAAATAAAAACAATCTATGGTTTCTTCATAGTAAGAATAATGGAATGCTATTGCAAACAATTGAAACTATGTCGGTCCTCTTCATATTTGACCCCTTTTTCCACTTCGGGGAATGTCTTTGTTAGCTATTCCGCACTTCTATGTTGGATAATTAATTCACTCAACAATGACTTCATCCGTTTGTTGTTATATAATGATTTAGTGTGTGCTGTCATCGAGAGATATGTGATTCCGGGTCTGGGAAAGAGGCAATGGCTTAGGATACAAGGGAAACCAACCGGACATACCGTCACAAGCACTTCCTTTCCGTCATGCGCCCTTTGGGTTAATCGATATGATACCTAACAAAATCGGAATTGACAGTATGACTGCCAAACAGCACTGGTTACAATGGTCCAATAAAAGTATTATTTATTTGACGTTTGCAAGAATTTAGCGAATTTTGGGGCTATTTAATCAACTAGATTCAAAATCATTTTGACTTTTATTAATATGTATTTATTATAAGTTTACTATAGCTATACCATTCTGTCTGTTTATCTGTCTCTTTCTCTCTCTCTCTCTCGCTCTGTCGATCTCTCTCTCTCGCTGCATATATATATATATATATATATATATATATATATATATTCATTATTTCCTCTCTGTCCCTAAAACCATGTACGTAACTTGGTTTTACATAAAACTACCTATCTTTGAAAAAAAATCTGTGAGGCTAGTTTCTATTTGTCCACAACATTTGTCTTTTCTAAGTCCAATGTAAACAAATTTAGTTTAGCAAAAACAATGGATTATTTTACTAATCTCATAAATTTTCAAGGCAGGAGACTAACTCGAGATTAATAGTTAATGCGTGTCAGGTGGTCTGCGAGTCAACTACATTATGTTTGGAAATGTTAGTCAAAGTTTGACGGCAGTCCATTAGTTTGGAGAGCTGTTAAACTAAATTCGTTTACCTAGTTCTTGGAAAAGACAATGTTTTAGACGGATGGGAACTAACTCCACAGAATTATCTTCCAAATTATTGGCGGTTGTTGTACCTAGATTAGATTTGCTTTGATTGTTGCCCAACGAGTACTATAGATTACCAGAGAGATCGTGTGGAATTTTACAGCACCCATGTATGGCTATGTATTATCAAAATTATATATATATATATATATATATATATATATATACGATTTACGATTATATATATATACGATTTGTTACATGGTAGCTACCACTTATCAAGGCCAGGAAACCACTCGGGGATAAGGGTTATTGCCTGCACAGAAATCAATAGGATAATATCGTAGTAGGCATTAGTGATGGAGAGTTGATAAAGTGTCTTACTGAAGGGGGCGGTTCATCAGGAAATTTTTTATGTTCGACTTGAAGACATCCAAGTTGTAGTCAGGTGGAGGCAGGCAAACGAAACAGAGTTCAACAGGCGTGCACGATCAAGAATATATCTTTTTTTATTGCATAAAATCACTAATACACATTACGAATAGCCATATTTTACACTCTATCACAAAACTGTAGATAAAATCTTAGAAAGTTATCCCATATTGAATAGACACATATTGCATTACCCTCCAAAAGAGAAGTAAATTATTTGAAGGAACGATGCAATACAACAAACCGAAAATACATTACTCAACAAAACAAGGGAGAGATAATTAGTAAAAAATACACGGCGGATAACGACACCCACAGTACAGATCGCTATCCGTCCCTTCCTTTCAAAATATCCTCCAATTAATGGGCCATGTTTAGAATGCAGCGAGTATAAGTTTATTCTTCATATATAGTATCGATATGTATTCAAATAATAACGAGTATTTTTATAGAATGGAGTTTTCGGTCCTGTTAGAATTTGTATTAAAATTAAAATTTTACTAATAAATAAGTACGGATTGCTATAAATTTGCGCTGTTGAATGTATACATAATTTTCTAGCTTGCACTATTCAAATGTTGTTGAAATCGTATATACGCTTACAATTATTTTTCGTCATTCTTAAAATCAACACAGCGACGAATTTATCAACATAATAGTTTATTTACAAGTAAGTTTTTGTCCATTGACGATGAGAGATACGTTTAGTTTGTGTTGGTTGGTTTCTGTGTAACCGGAACGGAGAAAAATCAATTATTGTCGGTCTTCTCGCCTCAATGTTTCTTCTCTCTCTCTTTCAGTTTTTATGTTCTGTCTCATATAAAATTAATAGAAAACAAACATTTAGGCATTGTATTTTTGGCGCGACACATAACGTCTTGAGCTGCAATATAAGCATTTTTCGTTTTCGTAATAATTACAATTCCGGTCAGTTTAATGAATGTAGATCAAAATCCATCTACAACGTGCGTGTGTGCACATCTCTGCTTTCATCAGCATCTCTCTAAATCCAACACATGGTTTTAAAATAATTCTTTATCATTGGATAAATTATTAAAAATTCCAACGGAATATCTGTAATGAAGCAGGATTTAATGGCAAAAATTAGAAGAGCGATATATAGTAGTAACCATTTGAAACATTGATAGATACGAATGAACCAGACCTGATCCGTTATTACTGTAAAATTAAAACGCTCCGTGCATTGTATTTAGTGATCAAGTGTGAGTATTCTCGATAAATAGAAAGTAAAAGGGGTTGAGAATGTATTCGAGATCAGTCGATCACATGCGTTTACATAGTTTAAATTCTATAAAACGTATTACGCAATAAGCGCACAACTATTATTGCTCATGGACGCATTCATATAAATAGAACAACATATATATATATATATATATATACATATATATACATATATATATATATATATATATATATATATATATATATATATGTATATAGAATTTTTTTAAGCCAAAGACAATGCGTGGAAAGACAGGGATTATGAAAGTAAAGAAAGAAAAACAAACAAATGTAGACGGATATGCTTGAGTAGAGGAGTGCCCAGCCTTTATTCGTCTATATTTCTTCACCTCAATGTATAATTATTTATAACCAAGTTGCTGGTATGTCCGGTGTATGTAAAGTCCGTGGGTGGTATGGAACTTTGATGCTTTTTTTGAAAAAGAGAGGTCCCTTTCTCTTGTAATTAATCACAGTTCCATACCACCCACGGACTTTACATACACGGGACATACAAGCAACTTGATTGTCTTAAAAAAAATCTATATATTTCTTTACCAACAATGCTTCAAGCAAACTACTTCCTACTCTTATACATATATATATATATATATATATATATATATTAGTATGCACGGACAGGTTATTTCGTTGTATCACAGCTGTTAACTCTGGCTAACTAGAAGCCATGCCAAGCCCAGGATTAACAAACAACCATTGAATTTATAGTCAGTATCTATATTCATCAGACCACTGTGACAGGCACTGCTGACTACGATATTCAACAATGCTTTTATACAAACATTGATCGCCACTGTCACTGCGATTAATTTTTTTTATTTACAAATATAGCTGCATTCAACTAAGGCAGAAGTAGGCGATACCCATTAGAAAGAGTGATCAACCTTAGAGAATAGGGTTATATAGCCATCAACGGAATGATGGTTCGCTGAATGGCAGCTCTATATCGGCAATTATCCCAAGACCAGTATCGACCAATCTATCAGCCAATTGAGAGGGGAGATTTTTTCAATTATGTATGATATATATATACATCTCACACTCAAAACACACACACACACACACACACACACACACATATATATATATATATATATATTATAATATAAGGCTGAATGTCTGGGTGTGTGTCTGGTCACGAATAGGCTCCTATATGGTGGAGTATTTAAAAAAAAAACTGATTACATATAATGATAGAAGATGTATCGAGACAGAGGAATGGATATGTTTGATCTGGCAGAACAGTGATTCATTAAAATTGTGGGGTCTCCGTTCGCGCATGGTCCACAAAGTAGGAAAATAAAAAAAATTAAATTTAAAAAAAAAACGTTTACAAGTTTTTCTGATATAGGTGTACATAAGAATACTTTGAAAAGTATGTTTGAACTTAAATAGGGATGGTATAATAAAATTGTGGTGTCTGCGTTCGCGCCTGGCCCCCATAGAATGGAAATAGGCACAAAGTTTCACAAAGACTTTTCATATATATCTGCGTAAGTATACTTTGATAATTATGTTTCAGTTTGAATATGGTATCATAAAATTATGGGGTGTTCGTTCGCGCCTGACCTCCATAGAATGGAAATATGTCACAAAGTTTAACAAGGTTTTTTAATATAGATCCACAGAATATTGTGATAAATGTTTCAGTGTGAATAGGTATGGTATACTAAATTATGGGTTTATCTAATTTATTTTTACTTTCATCATATTTTGCTTTGGTTTTGATAACCCCAAAGTCGAAGCTATCTCTTTACAACCCTTCCTTTTCATATCCTATCATCTATATATATAAAAGCGAAAATGTATGTGTGTGTTTGTATGTATGTATGTATGTTTGTGTGTCTGCTAAAAATTTTCGACAGACACAACAAAAATTCACAAATTTTGTCTCATATGAAAGTCCCGCCTTCCGAACGACAAATATCGAAAAATCGGCCCAAAGTGACCATAAGAAGTGCATCAACTGATCGATTTTCAGCAGGGGGGGGCAAAAAGTGACATTTTAATGTTAAACATTACATATTTTTAAATCGATTTACAACTGCCCCCAAAAATACGGCCGCCAACTCTTATACATAAAGTATACACGCGGCAGTTTATTTTGGGTCAACTTGTATTTAAAACCCGCTGAGTCATGTCATGTGATCTTGACGTCAGCAACCTCTAAGGGCCGTCGGAATTTACAATTTAAAAATGTTGTTATCGGTAAAAAAAAATTAATTAAAGCTAAACTATGACCTTCTACGCAATGGCAACGTTACCAAAGATATTACCACATTCAAAATAGGTAGATACGATAGTTAAACGAAAAATAAAGTAAAAGAAAAGAGAAGTAAAAAAAAAATACGCTTACAAAAAATATTAACGATCGAAGATTTTTTTTAAATAAAAGCAGCCAGACGCCATCTCCCAGTCTTTAGAGTGAGGCAGACGAAGTAAGAGAGAGAGGGAGAGAGAGAGACTAAGAGAGAATGAGAGAGAGAGATGTCTAGACAGATTCGACAGGGGGGAGGGTCAACAACGCATGCGTCAGATGACGTCATGACGTCGTGACCTGATTTACTTTAAATAGTTGATAAACCGAACAGACTTTATATACGCCGCTTTAGCGCAAGTAGTTAAGGGCTAGGTTCATTATCTAAACGTTTTGGGTTCGAATCGTGGTGTGTGATGTTTTTTTTTTTTTTCGATTTTTTAAATTTAAATATTGAACCCTGTATTATTTAAGCCATTTTTCACGTAACGTTCGTTCGTTTGCCTTACGTTATTTATTTTTGTGTTTTACCCCCCCCCGTTTAATTAAAACGGTGTTTTCTTTTCTTACTTCGCTTATAACAATGCTTACATCGTCATCGTCGTCGTCGTAATGCTCGACGACTTTCAAACATCTTTCACTTCTGGCTGGCCGATTTTATTTTCAAACTTCGCCTCAGGGGTTCGGCTTCGATACTACCTCCCCGGCTTTTTTTTATTTAACACCACACATCCCTACAAACACCCGGGCAACGCCGGGTACCCATCGCTAGTACTTTCATAAATCAGAGTCCATTTTGTGTAGGCTGATTTTGAACCCAGCCAACGACGGGTACTTTTGCTTATATATATATATATATATATATATATATATAT
>NC_136496.1:9370228-9385228 GCF_053919585.1 Euprymna scolopes | reverse complement strand
TGGGAGGCAGTTTATCTTCTTTGCTAACACTTTTCCAGTAAAACTTTATAACTATTTTATCTTTATTTTTACGGTAAATGCTCGTATAAGATTAAAACAATTACACCGTTTGCAAACTTACCCAATAATTACTCGTCTAACTACAACCAATATCAAAACTGCTCACCACTTTCTGTCCTTGCTTAAATCCAAATCCAAATTTAATGAACAAAACTTATTTCCCAGAACTGCCCGTATCTGGAATTTTATACGGCGAACCTGTTTTCTAAATAACCAAGACATGGTTGTCTTCAAGTCCAATGCAAACAAGTTCTTTTTTAGATATTCTCTTACATAATAATGGTCTATCGAATTTCCATCAGTAGAAATCACTGCGCTCTTATCTCAGTGACCACGTTACACTCATTAATTCTTACACTTAGGTGACTTTCGGGCCTTGATAAATGGTGAATTCCTAGTAAAAGAAAGCCAGATAGAATATTCTATTCTAAGTAATAATAGCATAATATGCACACATATTGCAAAATATAACTCTAAAACGGAAACGCACAAAACAGACGAGTTAGCAGCCATGAAACGTACACAAAAACGAAATGGATAGAAAACAAAAGGATGACGGATTTGGAAAATAAGAAAGAAGACATGAAGTCAGTCAAAGGATTTCACGAAATAAATCTATATAAATAAAACAGAAAATAAACATGTGTCTCTCTACCTGTTTGTGTGTCAGTATTTAACCGATATCGTGTTTCAACTACTGATCACTACAATGATCAGGAAATAGTAATAATATGCCACTGATGATTTATAACGACTATAATCTTAGTTTGAATGGATAAATAACACGTACATATATATATAGCGGCACCGTGAAACGAAATATTTTAATTTTTTCTACTCATGGATGAAGTTATTTCTTTGAGTCGTTTAATATTAAATCTTTCTTAAGTATCTGCTGATAACTACATCGGTTGCAGTCACGAGTAGAGCATTAAATGTTTCGGGTTCGATTCTAGCTGATAGCACCTTAGCCATATATATTTTTTATCTTCCGAAATCACCGATATATATTAGAAACAATAGAATATTTAATGGAGTAATGGCCTTGTAATAATACATACGAATTCTGCATGAGATAAAATATATTTTAACGTATTTAACGACCCGGCAAACCGCTGCCACTTCTCGTCTGTAAAGCAAAAGTACAGAGAACAGAAAAGACATTTAATAGAGCGCTTATGAGCGCTTATGAAAATATCAGCAGCGACCGGAGAATTGATGTCAAGCGATTGTGGTAGCAGTAGGAGGAGCGTTTGAACGCATGTACAAATTAGGAAATTGTGCGAACATGGCGCAAAAGGGAAAAAAAGGACACCAGGTGATACACCAGGTGATCCGGGGAAAACAAAGTTGACAGCGAAGGAGATGGACGTGTAAAGCGACGGCAGAATAAACAGGGCGTTAGAAAAAGATGGACATGAAGCATCGAGAGACTTTTTTAAATGATGTTGAGACCGGAGAGTAACGGTAATAAATGAGTGTTAAAAAAAAAGAAAATAATTCCGACCCAGATTTATTTTGTTTGTTTGTTTGTTCTTTTTAAATGTGTCGAGCGGTGTGAGGGGTCCGAGGCAGGTTTGGACTGCAACGAACACGGTTCCAGCGGTACACACACCTAATTAATTTCTAAGTGCTTAACAACATCAGCTGGAAAATTAGGTGTGCCAAGTTCCATCGCAGTTCCTTTAGCCAACACTTGACCTGGCGTCTGACCTTCAGAAGACGAAGTAAAAACATAAAAGCATAGGACAGAAAAGGCAATTATTGTTAACGAATATATTTATACAACTCTGATTGTTTTATAAGGCTTAATTATTATAAAATACAGAATAAAAAGTATTTCCTTTGGATAATATGTTTTAAGATTTGAGAAGTATTCATTTTTTTCTGACACTTTTCCATACTTGGGAGTCATCACTTGTCAAAGTCCGAATGTTTTTATTAATAATTAATGTAAAATGACAGTATAGCAATCGTTCTTTGTATAAATTGGGTAGAATTTAATTATTAATTAATGTTTAAATTTGATTTTAAGGTTACCATGGCGTATTTAACCGAGAAGCAAGGCAGCGAAATAGTGATCTACAAGTGGCAGTTCTGGGAAAGAAGCGTTGTTCTTGGAATCTGCGTTTAGATATAGACACAGTTAGGTAGTGAACTGAATCGTATATAGTGGTTGTACTTAGTCGAAAATTTAGTAATGGGGACCGATAGACTCATTGATTGTATAGTGACTTTTATCCTATGAGATTGAAACTCTTTATTTTTATTTCGTGACATTATGAGTGATTTGACAGTTTTCAAAATCAATCTGTCTTAATATTCCTAAAAATCCAAACGATAATTGCATAAAGCCAATCTTGTCGTCTTCATTCGTCTCAATTATTAAAAGAGGGTTGGTTGGTTGTTTTTGTTTTACGGCATATCAACCCTTTCCGGGTTATTTAATGCCGAATCAAAAGATTTTGAAGAAAATTTTTTTACCAGAATATATTTGTTGTTTTTACGTTGTTTTCTATTTGACTCATAGTTGGGACCCTAACAGGTACTACCACTCCGGGTTAGAGTGGACCTGGGAGCAATGGTAATTAAAGGGTGGCTCCACACTCTCCAAAGCCCACAAGCTGGGGCCACACCACTGGATATAGTTTAAGGTCATATCCAGGACCCCATTGAGGGACTTCTATCATCGGCAAGGGAGTAGTCGGCGTATTCTAATGCCCACCGACAAAGCCGTATTAATGGAGGGAGACTGTTTATTAATATTAACATGAATCATTAAGCGTTTTCAGAACTGCCATCATCAAAAATTTATCTTTGACAATAACCAGAGGTATTCTCTGAAGTCTCAATGATAATCAGTCTTTCGAGATTATTATATCATTATTTTACTCACTAGAAGTTCTCACACAGGTCATCATTAGAGATTGCTCACTGATAAACATCGCGGGTTTTCCCCTGGAGTCTGCGTGACAAAAGTCTGCCTAGATTTTCTGTAATCCTCACATCTTTCGCTTTCGATTTCTTGCTGGTAATGTCCATTGGTCTTCACTAGAATTAAGGGTGGCAATAAGCCTCCCCAACGGCCAAGTCTCCTTAGCTCCTATCTAATCAAGGTCTGGTAAATGCTTTCACTCCTCCATTTTTCCATCCTTCTTGACCCATCGACTATTTGTTGTAGTGCCAGCCGATGCTGACACTATATTTTAGGTGGGTGAGGAAAATGTTAAGGATGGAGAAGGAAGGAAGAGATAGGAGGAGGGAAATGGTGACGGGAAGGAGTGGAGGAGGTGACATGATGGGGAGGGATAGGAAATGGAGAGGAATGTAAGATGTGGAGGGGTAAGATCACTTTTCTTATCACGTTTCGTTAAACTACATAATATGTGTGCTTTAAAAAATACTAGTTAAACTGTGTGTGATACTGTTGCTTAACATAGTTATAGAGGAACCCCGACGTTGTTGGTTGGAAACTCTCTGGTCCCGTCAGTCTCCAGTGATTTTCTTCTCGACCTTATCTACTCTCGCCAAGTTACGCCTCCAATCTTTCCGATCTATCTTAGACGACCTCAGAGCGTCCAACTGGTCCAACCTGTGTCAGGATAACCACTTCTGAACATGATGAAAGATGGGAAGGGAAGAGAGATGGGCTTCAGTTTTCTTGATTTTTTTTTTTTGTTTTACTTCGACTGCATTTTCTATATGCCCGGTTGGTGATTGTCATTCTTGTAGATTAAGTTCCACACTCGAGAGATTTCTTTAAGATTTCAGCTGTTTTCCAGCAGTACAGTCCCTTACATATTTTGAGCCCTCCTATTGACTCCGGTTTCTCCTAGTCTTGTTTCCAAGTTCTTTAGGATTGTGTATAAAGTTTCTAAAATTATTGCTATCATATTGGTTTTCTTTATATTCCTTTTATTTCCCTGACGAGTCCCGCATATCTGTTTTCGTTTCAGTCTTTTTTACTTTTCACCCTGGAGTCTGTCGTAACAGAAAATCTACAATTTAACAGATTATTTTTCTCGTGTTAATTATTATGACGTCCGGTTTTCTGGCTTAGACGGTTGTATCTATTAATATCTCTATATACCAAAGAACTTTGTGATTTTTATTTTTCGATAAAGTCTCCGGCTTGTGTTAAACTATTTGTTTGCGTATTTAAGACGTAGTCGTCTGCAGAGCTCACAGTGCATTGGTTCCCCCATATACATATCCCCATACGCATATTCTTATATTTTTATTGGTTAATTTGCTACATTCGCTTATTATGTGTTTTATAGGTTATTTTTTTGTTTACAAAGTCCATATTTACTGTTTCCCATTGTTTTATCTATATTATTTAGATATTAAGCGCAATGTGCATGATATTTTCCTACCCAGTCGACCCGCCTTATATGTAGATAAGCCTACTAAGAAAGGCACTCTGACTTTTGACAAAATTAAAAATGCTTTATCCTCGACTAATTTCACTTGGAATTAGCTAGGGCAGAAACGATAAAAATAGTATCAGAAGATATTCTACACATTTCGCCTAGTCAAAATGTAGGTGAGTTATTAACATTTAATGTTTATTAAATGTGTAACTAGTTAACATCTATTGTGTGTTCTTGTTGCAGCTCAGTATGTTGTGACATCTCGCTCTCTCGTTCTTTCTGTAATTTTACGTGACGTTTTATAAGACTATGTCAGTCATAATGGAGTGTGTCTGTTTCTCTTTCTCTATTTCCACCCCGACGTCTCTTTCTCTAAATATCCCAAACTCCTTTCCTTCTCTCTCGATTTCTATCTCCATCTCTCAGACATATCTATGTTACTTGTTTTTTTTAAGTGGAACTGCAACGTAATAGTATGCCTCATATTTATATTGTAATAGGGTGTGTTTGTTTTTATTCATACCAATCTGCTCGTCTCTCTCACTCGATTAATCTCTGTCTCTATTATCCCTCTCTCTCTCTCTCTCTCTCTCTCTCTCTCTCTGTTCTTTGTCTCTCTTTCTCTCTCTCTTACGTTTCTCCTCCGACATATTAGTATTTTAACTTGTTTTCAAAGGTGGAGCTGTAATGTAACAATTTGTATCATAGTCGTAACGGGGTTGATGCGTAGTCCAATCACTTTCCTTATCACGTTTCGTTAAACTACATAATATGTGTGCTTTTAAAAATACTAGTTAAACTATGTGTGATACTGTTGCTTAACATAGCTATATAGGAACCCCGACGTTGTTGGTTGGAATCTCTCTGGTCCCGTCAGTCGCCAGTGATTTTCTTCTCGACCTTATCTACTCTCGCCAAGTTACGACTCCAATCTCTCCGATCTCTCTCGGGCGACCTCAGAGAGTCCAACTGGTTCCACCTGTGTCCAGCACTTCTGTCACCCGTTCCACTGCACTCCTTAGCCTTGTCAATCGTATAGTCGTAAATTGCACTTCCGTAAAACATCGCAAAACACTAAAGTTTACAACTTCTTCATCATGGTCATAAAAATTAAGTGCCCCTTGCGAACACATAAACACTGCTCCAAATGCTTGTAAACCAATTCTAAATTTTTCTACATCAATTTTGCGATCTTTGCTATAGTTGTAGCTACACCTTAACTTAGTTATCTTTTGTCTGCGTTAAGGGACAAATTATAATTTATTGTCTACTGATAAACCCTATTTCTCATGTCTTTCTTTCCTATTTTTCTTTTACTTTCAACACAAGGAGCGTGGACATCAGACCTTATTACACATATCCCTTCTCTCTTTAATAAACACAAAATAATTCTGTTTCAAAATAAGAAACCACACAAGTTAAAGAAAACTGAAAAAGTCGATTTAGTTTTGGTAACTTCTAATTACTGTTTAATTAGTACTTATAGTTTTCTATATTTAGCGTTCGAACTACATACCTATATATGTACGATCAAACTACTAACTATCTCCGTCTTGACTAGGTTAATAACTACTTATATCGATCGTTAAGATAACTCACTTTTCCTAAAAAGATAAATGTTTAAAACGCATTAGTTTTATCTAATATTTTGCTTATAATTTAGTACCATCTCAGTTGTTTTCTATCTGTCTGTTCCCTCTGTTTCTCATAATAAGAGCCAAAGTTATATTTTGTTGCTCTTTCCTTCTATTTCTCTTCTTCTTGATATTTCTTTTTTCTTTCTATTTCACTTTTTCTTTTTTTTTTCTCTATTTCTTTCTATTTTCTCTCGCTCTTCCCCCCTCTCTCTATCTATCTATCTCTCTGCAATGCATTGGTATGCCTATGTTGCTTCGATAAAATAACGGTTAATTATATTTAAATTTTAAGAAAATATTTATATTATTTTCTTGTATCTTTCGCTCAATTTGTTCTCTCAGTTAATCTATCTATATATCAATAAAGTTAAGAAGAAATTCCTTGCGGAATTTTAAGTTTGAATTTCAAATGATGTATTTCCCATTAAGTTATCGTTATTAAACTTTCTAAGTTATATATCATTGTAAAGAGCGCCTTTCGCTCTACCTAATCGTTTAATTCCAATCGTTTAATACAATTATGTTCTATTTTCAGAAATTTAAAAAAAGGAAATTTGCATAATTTTCTTATTTCAATTAAGCTAGGCTAAAAAGCTGCTAGAACAGCTCGCGATATCAACAAAGCGTTTAGCTCTGGAACCACTAGTGAATGGTGGTTTAAGAAAGTGTCAGGGGGTGACGAGAGTGTTGAAGATTATAAGTGTACTGGTCTTCCATCGGATGGTTGCAACGATCAATAGGGAGTTTGGACCGAAGCCAGTCCACGCACAACTGTTTGAGAACTTGCCTCTGAATAAGACGATTTCCAAACACTTAGGTGAAATTAGAAAAATAAAACAATATGACAACTAAGTGACTCCTGAATTGAACGACAACTAAAAAAACGTCGTTATGGTGTCATTTTTCTTTCTTTTACGCAACATAAACGACCCGTTTCTCAACACCGATGAAGCTTCATTACATTTCCTGAACCCAGAGTTGCACCAAAAGTGGTTCATTCCGACTGTTTCGTGATCCACGACCGGTTTTATCCATTACTTATCCATTTTTTAAAAATATAGCCGAAACCATTAAGGCGGAGAAGTACTGTCAAAAAATAGATGAAATGCATCGGAAACTTCGAAAACACCGAGCATCAGTCCACAGAAAAGACTTCATTTTTCTCGCAGAGAATGTTCAACCGCACGTTGCTAAAACAGATCCTGCAAAAGTCGAAAGAATCGGGCTACTATATAATACTTCATCCGCCATACTCTTCAGACGGCTCACCTACCGATTACTCATGCTTCAAATATCCAAGCGATATAAAAATATTATCAGCGACACCATCGCAAGTAGTAGATTCCATGAACAAAGCTTCTTTTTTAGAACTGCACGCCTGTGGAACTCTGTTCCGTCTGCCTGCTTCCCACTTGACTAAAACTTGGATGTCTTCAAGTCCAATGTTAACAAATTCCTAATGAACGCCCCCTTAAGTAAACACTTTATCAAATCTCCACACTAACGTAATGTACTTGTAATAACTCTTATCCCTGAGTGGCTTCCGGGCCTTGATAAGTGGTGACCACTGTGTAAAAAAAAAAGAACGCAAGATTGTAAGGTTACACGCGTGAATACACTTGGTTGCGTTGACCAAAGTATGTTGATACTGATAGTGCTTATTTCGATCCACAAATTTTTGGTGGACCAGAGATATGTTCATCTTAATTTTAAAGTTCAAAGCCGCAAGAACTGTCTCATCACTCAGGTAGAACACGACTTAAGAGATTTTCTACCTGTTAGCCTAAATAGTTAAAACTCTTCTAAAATGTCCAATGTAAGCCGAATAGTAAGCCATGGTACACCACTGAATAGGCAGGTGCTATTACACATATAATAACTATTTCGATTTCTTTCAATGAAATAGATATTCTTAACCTAAAGACGCATTTAGGACTGCTAAGAACCACAGCATGCCGGTTATAGAAAACGTGAGTAAACTTTTAGCCATGACTGACAAAACTAACGTAGCAGAGCAGATGCTTGACTCCCCTGAGTTTTTCGTATAACAAACAGATGTGTATCATTCATCCCAACCATCATCAAAGAATGGTGGTCACTGTACACTCATTAACCCTTATCCTTGGGAGGTCCTTTGGCCTTAATAATGATGTCTTGAACAAAATAATGCACCCGATGATAAATCACTGTTGCCATATCTGAGGAGGTGATTTTTATCGAACCTTGTTTCTTTCTTTTTACAAGGTGAAAACCGTTATTTAAAATTTAGTGGGGGTTGATTTTGTGAGTTATGAGATCTTTATTCTCACAGAAGAGCCGTTAGGAGTCTATCTCCGATTTCTCTTTATTTTAAAGGGTAAGTGCTCGACTGTATTTTAATTCATAATCTCCCTATTAAAACAAGACATCGATTGAGTTCTTACTGATAGGTTTTTAGTACATTTTTTCAGTTTGCCTGATCAATTAAATTGGGTCTTGTATTTCCTGCATACATGTTACAATTAGAACCACATCCTCACGTATCTCAGGTTGTTAATTGTTCTTCTACCAATTTTGATTCCTGCTGGGTAATGTTCGAGTGTTTCTCGCATTACTTGTTCGACATATACATATTAAAAAGGTGGGGTGACAATATGCATCTGTGCCTAACACCCGGGCCAATTTCTAAAAAGTTTGCCATTTCGCGAGTTGTTCTTATAGGTGCTTTCTGGGAAATGTATAGGTTTCTGATGGGATCAATTATGTGTATAATCGCATCAGCTGACAGTGAAGCATCAGAACCCTTTCTTAACGTCAGCAAAACAAAGGTAAAAGATAACACAGTCAAATGATAGAGAACATAATTGTGGACAATCAAAATGTTAAAAACTGTAGGTTTACACTACCCAGGTGAAATGTTCACAAATAAAGTAGACGAAATCAAAGATTGTTATGGCAATGGCAGCAATGATTGCGCTAACCAATATCTGGAAAACAGACTAATTTCACAACACGCAAAAAACAACACCTGCAAGATCTGATATTTTCAATAGCAACAAATGGAGCAGAATGTTGAATCTTGACGAAAGTAGCCAAGAGGAAAATTTCTGCTTTTGAATTATGGTGCTAGCTGAGTGGACAAACATACAAACAAATTAGTTTTGGAGACGATTAGATCGTGCAAAACTCTGCTGGACAACATCAATGACAGGGAATTGCGATTTTAGGGGCATGTGGCCGGAACAGACGGCCTTGAAAAGATCTGCTCTTAGTTCCAACACCTGGTAAAAAAGGACGTGGAAGACCAAGAACAAAAATGTCAGACAACGTGAATGGCATGGATGAATTGTTTAGAATAATCCAAAACCGGAGTCAAATGCAAGGAGTCCTGAAGAGCTGCACGACTGATCAATAATGACTATTCTGTCAAAGACAGACAATCAATAGATCTTTAACTTTTAAGGAGTTTAAAATTAAACTTTACGTGAAAAATTCCGTTTCTAAATACCTTGAAATAAGATATTGATGCATTTATCCTAGTATATCTGGTGGCATCTGTGATTGATGATATTTTCATAGAAGTGTAACGTCACCTTATATTTATTATTTTACTTAATCAATTAGGAAGCATTATATCAGCACAATTTCAATGGCATAGCATTAGTGGTTTGAATACACAAATAACCTTTAATAAACTTCTCCATCACATGATACGTGAACCATAAATAACGCAATCCAAGAGAAATAGTGACTTCATAGTTGTGTTTATGAATGAATGATTTGTATGGTAGTTTTTAAAGAAATAAGATTCTTAGCGCTTATATAGTCTCTTAAATGCAAAGAACTAATATAGTACTATATGAACGCTATTAAACTTTAACCTTATCTGGACTGTTGAAACAGTTTTTGTAAGTGATTACACTCAAAGCTATACTGACAAATGCTTCCGAAACTCTTGGAAAATATTGACAGTCTCTCTAGTAGTTTGAAATACCGGGGATCGGTCTTCTCCATCTCAATACAAATTAATCATTCCTCGGTCCGTCATGAGTCAGTTTTTAGTTCGTGATAAATAGGTGAATTTTATATTGGCTTTGGACACCTGTTTGAAGTTACTGCACTAAATGCACTTCCTATTTTACTCGTGTAACACTGCGACAATGAAAATTGGAATTCACATAAAGTATTCGTTGAATCATAATTTTGTATTATATTTACGTGAATGTTGTCAATTGACTATACGTGCATCAAGATAAAGTCCTTCGACTACTTAAAATCGCCATGTTATCTCTCAGCTAACGTTGTTCCAATTCACTCTGTTTTTTTTTACATCTCCTGAACTCAAGCTTTTTGATAGTCATGGAAAAATGTTTAGAATGCCGTTCGAAATTGAACCCAGATTACTACTACTACATTTGCTTCAATTATTTCTTGTTTAATGGCTGTGTATTTTATATTTTAGGCTGCTTACTTGACGGCGCCTTCTACGTTTTCTCGGAAACAAATTCGCTGATCCGTCTTTAAATTTGTATTTTTTTTTTACAAAGGCATCACCACATTATCAAGGCCCAGAGGCCACTCAAGGATAAGGGTTAAAGAGTGTACAGTAGAAATTGGTCAATATAGTAATCATTAGTAATGAAAATTTGGTAAATTTAATAACTTATATGGAACGGCTCATCAAGAACTTATTTACTTTAGACTTGAACACAACCATATTGTAGTCAGCCGGAAAGCAGGAAAACGGAAGACAATTCCACAGGCGTGCAGTTCTAAGAAAGAAGCTTTGTTCATGGAATCTACGTTTAGGTTTAGGCACAGATAAAGAGTGGGGGAAATTATTGATAGTGTATGAGATTTTATCATATTAGAGTGCGTAAGATCATCGATTTTCCTCTAACTTTCAAAAGAAAAACGATTAGATGTATCTGGATGAAATTTTGTTAGCACATTCATAGTAATGAGGTATCGTGACGATAATATTGTGGTAAGGTTTCGTTGCACAAGAAAGTGTTGTTAGATATGTGGTTAGAAGCTAAGAAAAAACAAGTCTTACCGTCGGGTTAGGGTTAGGGTTGCTAAGCGAGTGAGTTCAGGCCGAGAAAAGGAAAACAAATATGGCGGCCAGCATTTTATTACGTGCGTTCTCGCATAATCTCGTGTGCGCGTGAAGCTGGAAACTACAAAACGAGATTCATTTCTCGGTGCTGGGCGATTCCAGATCGGGTAGGAGAGTAGGCGGAACGGGAGTGCAGATATTTTCTGAAATTATAATTCTATTTTGTGTAATTGAGGTGACCCCCCCCCCATTACGGAGGCTCAGATATGAATATCTATTAGTGTTTCATGAAAAAATACGAACAAAGCAAACCGTATAAATTCATCAATTTGGGAGAAAGTACTTTTTCTAATTCATCAGGAAAGACTTCCGCCTATTTTAACAAGCTAAATAGAGTAGTCTATAAAATAATAGGTATAGATAACATCGTCACCTTTCACTCTATTAAATGTTCAGGTAATCGATGAATACTGTCAAGTAGCTAAACACAAAAACAATCTCACTCAATAATTTTTTTATGAATGCTTTCAAGAATATCTTATATTGCTATGCCGAGCAAAACAATAATTTTTATACATGTATTTCATTAAGTGTAATTTGTTTAATTTAATATTTAGCTTACAATTTTACGGGATGGAAACGGATAATATTTTTTGTTTACGAAACTATTATATACCTACAATTAAAAAAAATAAACAGACATGCGTTTTATTTATTTAATTGATACTAGCAGGCCGCATGGCATTGTCCGGTCGTAAAATACGCTCAAATTTGATATTTTGATTAACGCAGATTTCATATTTATATTGGACCCAATATAAATAATGATTAAATTAGATTTAAAAATTACTCGTGCGCCACTAAACTAAAACTTTAAGCTTACGATTTACTTTTTCCTTAACGTTAATGCATGAGCTTTCAAAATATATTTTCTGCAATACTAAAAATCAAAAAGATGAACCAATAGCTATTATGTTACGCATGCATATTCATAACGCCGTCCTTCGATCTTTTAAAAATTTAATAGAGACAACATATGAAAGTAAATATCTGTCACACGGAGTTCTTCCTAACAGTGGGGCAACAGGTGCTGTTCATGCAGAGCAAGTAATAGATGTCCTGCATGAATTCAACAGTGAAAACACTATCACGGCTATCCTTGGTGACAACACTAATGCCAACACAGGTTGTGAAGGTGGAATTGTTGCAATTTTAGAATTTTTTTTAACAAATCCTTATATAATTTGTTGCTCTTTGACCCATAACGGACTACCTTTCAGGGCTCTTTTAAAAAACATATATGGTTGCGCAAAAGTACCTACAACATTCAACGGGCCCCTGGGGAAATTATGCTCAAAGTCTTGTCATGATTTACCCCAAAGATCATTTTATACCATTAACAGTCTTCTGGATTCAAGTTTGAAAATTGATGAAATAAATTACCGCAGTTGTGACCAAAGATTATACATAGGTATTTCTAGAGGTAAGGTTGACTCTAGATATGCTTTGTGGAAAATTGGTCCTTTAAACCAGATAAGATTGCTTACTTTAGCCATCAGGCTAATGTGATTATGGACTCGTGGTGCATAACCACAAAGGTTCACAACAAAACTGTAGAGGTTAATAAATGTTATTGTAAATGTGTATGCCATTTGTCGATTTGAAATTAAAAGAAAATCATAAATTCCACAACAAGCAATTGCATATTTTAATATGAACCAGGTAATTAAAGAGCAGCCTCATGAAATCCAGCAGATTGCATAAAAACATACAAGGTAATGCATTCTGTTTACTGGCTGAAAATCTTCTATATTCAATGGTCAAATCTGAGGAAATTTAAGTAAGAGAAGAATCTTTAAACAGAATGTTGGGGATTAGGTGAATAAGCATTTATTCATTTATCAATTATGTATTCCAATTCATACAAACATTTTTAGATTTTATCTAATTTCCCCATAAATATTAAAACAGTACATATTGAAGGTAGTCAACCAAGAAACGATTAAAAAGAATACCAAATATTAATTTTAATGCGACTTACTGGACATAATTAATAGATTTGACATTGAGTTGTATTTTTGAACCACCAATGACGAAAGATGTTTCTGATTCTGAACTCCGATAATGATTATTTAATGGGAACAATTTTGACTTGCCATATTTGCCCTCACATTCTCAGAGTGTGGGACGAGCAGTTAAGTTAACAACCGAAGCATCACAAACTGTATATGGTTATACATCTAGGCACTGATATATCACAGCCAAAGTTCTGAGTTAGAAATTGAGACCGTCATTTTAATCTAAAGACTCTTATATGGAGCAAGTTGACTCTACATATTAAGCTCTATCTAGTAATGTTTCGTCTTTTCCTTATTTGTTTGTTTGTTATATTTAATTTACAGAAAAACATCAATTTTAAGATATTAAAATATTACTGCTTAATTCATAACAAGAAAAGCCAGTTTGCTAAGCAACTCTATAGTAAATGGAAAGCTTGTCAATCATCTCAACAAAAATAACTTTTTCAGATACATGCAGTATGGTTTCCGCTCTGGGAGATCAACAGCTGATATGCTAATTGTGGTATCACACAGAATCTGTGAATTTATTGACAAAGGTTGCATTTCTAGTGCGGTAGCTCTTAGCATATCTAAAGCATTTGATATGGTCTGGCAGAAAGGTTTTCTTCATAAAATATCTAGCTACGGAATAGCTGGAAACGTCCTCTCAAGCATTCTGTCTGATAGGTCTATTAAAGTGGTCGTTAACGGGCAGAAACACGAAGGTCACAATATTAATGCTTGCATTCCACAAGGATCCACTTTGGGCCCAACTCTCTTCCTCATCTTTATCCAGAACCTCACAAACCATATTTTTCTATCATCTGTGAACATTTACGCAGACAATACTGCCGTCTATGTCAACACTACAAAAGCCGACAATGATCAGAGGTTTTTTGATTCTCTCTCCTCTGACCTTAAACGTGTGCTGCAATGCGGTCAGGAATGGCTGGTTAGAATTACTACATCCAAAATCAAACTGAAATCTGTTCACCACTAACCAAATGAAATGAATATCTCTTGCCTTGATAAAGCACCCCGTTTTGATAAACATCTGGGACCTACTTTTACCCTGGATCTGAAATGAAATACCTATATCAGATCCCTAACCACTTAAGGAAGTATCTAACTCCCGCCGCGACTCTCTATCTGTAAAAAAAAAACAATTTCGTTTTAAGAGGGAGAACTCCTAACAAATCTAGGGTGGAGATCCAAAAACCCTTTTGTGTTTTGACAGAGTGAAGATCATTTACTTAATACTTAACACTTATCCTAGAGTTGAGAAAGTGCATTGATAAGTGGTGACCCTAAAAAAAAAGAGCTCGAATGAAAAGTGGGGGGTGCGGATTTTCAATGTGAAAATTATTTATGATTTGCCATATTAATATTATTTTAAAAAAAAAACAATAAAAAGACATTCCCTGATTTGGAATACTGATTTTTTTTTTTTTTTTGGTATTTACACGAATATTCAAGACAAACCTTGAAAAAACGTCGAATTTTCAGTATATTTTCGTCTACGATACAAAACGCTCCAAACCACGTTCAATAATTTGATCCAATGTTTTGCACGAGTACGTAATAAGTCCAGACGATAAATTTCGGGAAGATAATTTTTTTTAAATATTCTGAGAAAAGTGAAATATCCACTTACCCTTATATATATATATATATATATATATATATATATATATATATATATATATGTTTATATGTGTGTATATATATTTATGCATGCGTATATATACACATACATGTGTATATCTATATCTCTATCCATCTCCATCTATCTATCTCTATCTATCTATCTCTATCTATCTATCGATCTATAT